>NC_140029.1:1888023-1998023 GCF_963513975.1 Fringilla coelebs | reverse complement strand
CTTTTGTACTGGACATGGAGATAATGGAATTGTTTATCCCATGGCTTGGTTGCTCTTCACACTGCTTGTCTAAAATTCGATTTTTTTTTTGCATTTTGCTCTTTTATTATTTAATATTTTCTTTTACATGCCCACAAATCTGAAGTGCAGCTGTGTCCTCAGAGGTCCTGCCTGGAGGGAAGCCCCTTTGGGATGGGGCTACAGAGCTGGAAATCCTTCCCCACACAACACAGAGAACTCACCCTGCAGCAAGAACTGCACCATCCCACAGCCTCCACTCCATAAAACTGGAAAAATTTGGTTTTTTTTTAAGGATAATTTTATTTCTATAATGTATTTAAGGATTATTCTCAGGTTTCTCTTCCTCTCCTCCTCCTTGAGCCACACTGAACTCAGGAGATTTAATCCTTCCAAGTCCCACAAGCTCTTGATGCAGGACTTTCCTCTCCAAATGAAGATATCCAGAGTGAAATCTGATTTTCCTGCCTGCTCCTGCCCTGAGACTCTCCCCAGCCACCAGAATGACCTTTTCTCCCCCCAGGGCAGAGTGGTTTCTCATGCTCTGTGCCCTCCTTGGCCAACCCCACGTTCTTGCCAAAAAAATATAAAATAAAATAAAGGGAGATAAACAATCCCCAGTTTGTTCAGCCAGGGCTTGAAGAGGATTCCAAAAAACCCCCTCAATTTCAGGATTTAACTCTCTTGCAGCCCCTTTAGGCACTGGAAAGGCTCTGAGGTCTCCCTGATCCTTCCCAGCCCTTCCAGAGGACAAAACCAGGCTTGAGGATTTCATTTCAGTGCTTTCCACGCCCTGTCACAGCAACATCTAAATTCAGTTTATGCTCCTAGTTTCTCATATGATATCTATAAAATTAAATTATCTGTGGCTGGTGGAAAAGCTTGAGTGGCAGAGCCATTGACTGAGGTCATCTCCACTGCTGTCCACCCCACTTGCAGGAAACTTTCCCTAAAACCCAGGTTAGAACCAGTTCTAAGCAAGATTTCCTCTCCTCCCTTTCACTTCAGGCAGTGAACTTTCTCTCAAAGCTGGTTTAGAACCAGTTCTAAGCAAGATTTCTGCTCTTCCCTTTCACTAGAGACAGTTAACTTTCCCTAAAACCTGGGTTAGAACCGGTTCTAAGCAAGATTTCCTCTCTTCCCTTTCACTTCAGACAGTTAACTTTCCCTAAAACCTGCCTTAGAACCGGTTCTAAGTAGGATTTCCTCTCTTCTCTTTCACTTCAGGCAGTGAACTTTCCCTAAAACCTGCCTTAGAACCGGTTCTAATCAAGATTTCCTCTCTTCCCTTTAACTTCAGGCAGTGAACTTTCCCTAAAACCTGCCTTAGAACCGGTTCTAAGCAAGATTTCCTCTTTCCTCCCTTTCACTTGAGACAGTGAACTTTCCCTAAAACCTGGGTTAGAACCAGTTCTAAGCAAGATTTCTGCTCTTCCCTTTCACTTGAGACAGTGAACTTTCCCTAAAACCTGGTTTAGAACCAGTTCTAAGCAAGATTTCCTCTCTTCCCTTTCACTTGAGACAGTTAACTTTCCCTAAAACCTGTGTTAGAACCAGTTCTAAGCAAGATTTTCTCTCCTCCCTTTCACTTGAGACAGTTAACTTTCCCTAAAACCTGGTTTAGAACCAGTTCTAAGCAAGATTTCCTCTCCTCCCTTTCACTAGAGACAGTTAACTTTCCCTAAAACCTGTGTTAGAACCAGTTCTAAGCAAGATTTTCTCTCATCCCTTTCACTAGAGACAGTGAACTTTCCCTAAACCCTGGTTTAGAACCAGTTCTAAGCAAGATTTCCTCTCCTCCCTTTCACTTCAGGCAGTTTCTCTTTATTTTTTATTTTATTTCCTGCACAAATCTGCCAAGTCCAGAAGAATAGGAAGAGAAACTCCTTCCTTTCCCCGTGCCCAGGCTGAGATATTTTAGAAAATGTATTTTAAATAGAAATGTGTAACATCACATAATATAAAGCTTAAAGTTTGAGAGTCTAGTAATATATGTATAAAACAAAATGAAAATTTTAAAACAACATGAGGGCAGCCCTGAGTCTCCTTTTCTCCAGGCTGAGCACCCCCAGCTCCCTCAGGGCTTCCTCTGAGTTTCCAACTCTGAAAACACCACGAGGCCAAGAAGGAAAACATCCACTGCAGGCTTTTCAAAACACAGCAACTGATAATTAGCAAAGGGTATTTTTTTTTTGTTTTGTTTCTGGCTCCTCTCACGCGTGCAGAACCTGCCCACACCTCAGCTGCTGGCTGGAAAAGCAAACTCGGACATAAAGTGGGAATTACTGAGCTCCTGCAGGGGCAGGACTCGCCCAGCCTTTGATTCAGCCTTTAAAAAAAGCTTTTTTTGGGTTTTGAGTTGGAGTTTTTAGCCCTGGCTGGCAGAGGATGGACTCTGGACCATCCCCTGCTCTGCCAATGGCACCTGGGGCTGGCAGTGCTGAAAACATCAAGGGAAATTTGAGATCCTGCTGAATTTTATTCAAGGCCAAGCTTTATTTTTCCTTTTTTGATGAAAAATTATGGAACAGGGTGCCCAGAGCAGCTGGGGCTGCCCCTGGATCCCTGGCAGTGCTGGACACTGGGGCTGGAGCAGCCTGGGACAGGGAAAATTGTCCCTGGCACAGCTTGAACATTCGAATCTGGTGTTTTACCCAGTTTGATATTTGGCTATGTGATAAACTCAGATTTAGGATTCTTTCTCCCCACCTTTTCAAAATCCATGGATGAGAAATACACATCCTAAAATTTCAAAACTGGGTTTAAATCAGTTTGATATCTGGCTCCATGTTTAACTCCAGATTCAGGAGCAGCCTGGGACAGGGAAAATTGTCCCTGCCATGGGATGAGCTTTAAAATCCCTTCCACTTCCACCTCCTGACCCCATTCTGGGATTCCAGCACTTCTTGACACTCCTCAGCTCACCAGCCCTCAGCTGCAGACCCTAAATCCTCATTCCCTAACTCAAAATCCCCATTTCCTAATCCTAAATCCCCATTTCCTAACTCAGAGCATCCTGGCAGGAAGGAGGGAATTCCCTCACCCAGGAATGAGGGAATCCTGGGCAATCCCAACTCCACCTCCAGGACACCTCCAACTCCTCTCTGGGACAGGGAAAATTGTCCCTGCCATGGGGTGGGATGAGCTTTAAGACCCCTTCCACCTCCACCTCCACTTCCTGACCACATTTTGGGATCCCATTATTTTTTGACAGTCTTCAGCTCATCAGCCCTCAGTTCCAAACCCTAAATCCCCATTTCCATACCCCAAATCCTCAGTTCTTAAACCCAAATCCTCAATTCCTAAACACAAATCCTCAATTCCTAATCCCAAATCCCCATTTCCAAACCCCAAATCCTCAGTTCCAACCCCCAAATCTTCATTTCCTAACCCCAAATCCTCATTTCCTAACCCTAAATTCTCAATTCCTAATCCCAAATACTCAGCTCCAAATCCCCATTTCCTAACCCTAAATACTCATTTCCTAAACCCAAATCCTCAGTTCCTAACCCCAAATAATCAATTCCTAACCCTAAATTCTCAATTCCAAACCCTAAATCCTCAATTCCTAATCCAAAATCCTCAATTTCTAATCCCAAATCCCCATTTCCAAACCCCAAATCCTCATCAGTTCCAACCCCCAAATCATCAATTTCTAATTCCAAATCCTCATTTCCAAACCCCAAATAATCAGTTCCTAACTCTAAATTCTCAATTCCAAACCCCAAATCCTCAATGTCTATTCCCAAATCCCCATTTCCTAACCCCAAATCCCCATTTCCAAACCCCAAATCCTCATTTCCAGACCCAAATCCCCATTTCCTAACCCCAAATCCCCATTTCCTAACCCCAAATCCTCAGTTCCAAACCCAAATCCTCATTTCCTAACCCCAAATCCTCATTTCCTAACCCCCCATGGAAATCCTGGGCATCCCTGGGGGTCTGTATTTGTCTTTTCAATCACATAATGAATAAAGACACAGAAGAAAAACTGACTGGAAAAATTCAGGATATTTTTGCAATCATTCCCAGGTGGTTTTTTTTGAAGCTAAAGTGATTTTAAGATTTTTAAAATTTCATTTTTTAGGGCATCACCATTTCTAAGCAGGGTCTAAAAAGGAGGTTTTTTCCCCTAAACAAATGGATTCCTTTTTTTTCCCCCTTTGCACAGCATAAAAATCCCAAAGATTCCACAGGATCCATCCTGGATCCATCCAGCCATCCCAGCCCTCTTCAATTTCTGGCAGGAATAAAACCAGAAATACCTCGAGGAATGAGACAGGGCTAAGTTGATATGTGTCATTAAATACATAGAAAATATAAAGTATAAAATATAAAATTTCTATAATAACATTTGTAATATAATTTATTTTTATAACTTCTATTCTCTTAATAATTATATGATTTATTTTATACTTTATAATTTCTATTTTAAAACATAAGATAGAATATCTATTATAATTATATTAAATTTATATTTTATATTTTATACTTTATACTTTATTTGTTATATCTTGTATTTTATAGATTACATATATTATATTATATTATATTATATTATATTATATTATATTATATTATATTATATTATATTATATTATATTATATTATATTATATTATATTATATTATATTATATTATATTATATTATATATTATCTACCTCTATAAACTCCCCATGGAAATCCTGAGCATTGGAATTTTATATAAAGTATAAAATATAAAATTTATACTATAATTATTAATTTATAAAAATTGCATTAAAAGTTATTTTTATAATTTCAATTATTTTAATAATTATTATAGGATAATATCTATATTATAATTTATAATTTATATTTAAAAACATAAGATAGAATCTCTATTATGATTATATGATAATATTTATACTTTTAATGTTTTATATTTTATATTTTATATTTATATATAATTTTATATTTATATTCCATTTTAATAATTAATATGTGATAATACTCATATTATAATTTATAATATATAATTTAAAATATAATATATTATTATACTGTTTGTATTTGGTATTTTCTATTATTTCTATTTATTATTTCTAGAATGTATAATTAATTTTTTATATTTTATGCATTATAGATATTATATTATTTCTTGTATATCTCGATAAACTCCCCATGGAAATCCTGAGCATCACTGGGTCCATATTTCCCCCAAAAAGGAATAACAGTAATAATAATAATGCTAATTATGATCATGGTGATTATGCTGATAATAATGAGGGTGATGAAAAAAATAGAAATGAAAATAACATGAAAATGAAAATAAAAATGAAAATTTTTAAAAATATAATAAAATATAATAAAAATAAATAAAAATATAATAGAAATAAAAATTAAAATAGAAATAATAGAATATATTATTGATAATATATTAATAAATATATATAATTATATATATAATATATATAATTGTAATATATAATGTATCTAATATATATTATATAAAATATATATTATATATAATGATATATAATGTATTATTATTCAATATAATAATACAATAATTATATAATAACATAATATAGTATTTATAATATAATATATATAATAATATAACAATACATACTAATATATTATTTATAATATATTATTAAAAATAAATAATAAAAATTAAATAAAAATTAAAATAGGAGTAAAAAATAATAAAATAAGGATGAAAATAAAAGTAAAAATTATATTAGAAATAATAATAAATATAAGTATAAGTATAATATAAATATATATATAAATAAAATTAAAACACCATTAAAATAAAAATATAATTAATAATAAATATCAAAATGAAATTAATGGCAAAAATAAAAATATAATATAATAAAATGAAAATAAAAATAAAAATAAAAATAAAAATAAAAATAAAAATAAAAATAAAAATAAAAATAAAAATAAAAATAAAAATAAAAATAAAAATAAAAATAAAAATAATTCCACCCCTTCCCTATCCTCATTTCCTGGCTCAAATCAGCCCCAACCTTTCCCATCTCCTGCTCTCCCCTGAGCTCCCCCTGGGCTGGGAGATTCCCTGCCTGCACTCAGGGAGGACCTGGAGCAACTGGCACCAAAATGATTGAAAAAATGGAAAATGAGCTCCTAAATCCCTTGGGAAGCTCAGGAATTGTGACACTGTGCCCCTAATTCAGTCAAATATTGCTTGTGAGTTCCTCCCATTCCATTCCATGCAATCAGGGAGTGGTTTTGGAGGGGAAGATCCTGAAAATTTAATTTCCTGCCCTGGCCAGGGACACTGCCACTGTCCCAGGTCCCTCCAAGCCCCATCCAGGCCTGGGAAAAACAAAAATTTCCCACCTCAGTGATCAATTGGGGATGCTCAGAGAGAAATAAACTTTCCCAAAATTTATTCTAGAAGAACTTTGAGAAAACTGAAAGAAAAAATTAAAAATTCTTTAATATTTACAATGAGTGTTTTAAACTTGTTCACTCGTAAGATGTTTACAAGAAGGGTGTTATTCCTAATTAACCACTGGTGTAACAAGGGTTAATTGGAAACCAATCAAGTCTCCCTTTCTCAAAAAAGAAAAAAATAGAATGTCTAATAACTTCACTGTTACCTCCTGAGAAAACCTGAAACTCTGTGAAAGCCTTAAACAACAATAACAATAATTTCCCTCCTTTTTTTTCTCTCCTAATTTGGCAATTTCTCTCCTAAAAGGCAATTTGGCCTTTTTTTTTCTGTCCTAATTTTTTTCCCTTTTTTTTTCATCTCCTAATTTTCCCCTTTTTTTTCCTCTTCTATTTTTTCCCCTTTTTTCCTCTCCTAACGTGGCAAATCCCAGGGTCCCATCCCAGCTTTCCCTCTGCCACCACTCCTCCCTGCCTCCTGACACTCTTCAGCTCATCAGCCCTCAGCTGCAAACCCTAAAAACCCAAACTTTCCCCAACTTTATTCCAGAAGAACTTTGAGAAAACTGAAAAAAAAAAAATTAAAATATTCTTTAATATTTACAATGAGTGTTTTAAACTTGTTCACTCGTAAGATGTTTACAAGAAGGGAGTTGTTCCTAATTAACCACTGGTGTAACAAGGGTTAATTGGAGACCAATCAAATCTCCTTTTCTCAAAAAAAAAAAAAATTAAAATGACTAATAACTTCACTGTTACCTTCTGAGAAAACCTGAAACTCTGTGTCCCTTCATTCAGCCATCTCTCATACAATAATAACAATAATTTCCCCTCCTTTTTTTCTCTCCTAATTTGGCAATTTCTCTCCTAAAAGGCAATTTGGCCTTTTTTTAAATCTCCTATTTTTTTCCTTTTTTTTTTTCATCTTCTAATTTTCCCCTTTTTTTTCCTCTTCTATTTTTTCCCCTTTTTCCTCTCCTAACGTGGCAAATCCCAGGGTCCCACCCCAGCTTTCCTTCTGCCACCACTCCTCCCTGCCTCCTGACACTCTTCAGCTCATCAGCCCTCAGCTGCAAACCCTAAAAACCCAAACTTCCCTCAACTTTATTCCAGAAGAACTTTGAGAAAACTGAAAAAAAATTTAAAATATTCTTTAATATTTACAATGAGTGTTTTAAACTTGTTGTTCACTTGTACAATGTTTCCAAGAAGGGTGTTATTCCTAATTAACCAATGGTCTAAGAAGGGTTAATTGGAGACCAATCAAGTCTCCCTTTCTCAAAAAAAAAAAAAATTAAAATGTCTGATAACTTCACTGTTACCTTCTGAGAAAACCTGAAATTCTGTGTCCCTTCATTCAGCCATCTCTCATACAATAATAACAATAATAACATTAATAACAATAATAACGATAATAACAATAATTTCCCCCTTTTTTTCCTCTCCTAATTTGGCATTTTCTATCCTAAAAGGCAATTTGGCCTTTTTTTTTAATCTCCTAATTTTTCCCTTTTTTTCCTCTCCTAATTTGTCAAATCCCAGAGTCCCACCCCAGCTTTCCCTCTGTGCCATCACTCCTCCCTGCCTCTGAGATCAGTGGGGTTGCTCAGGAGTGGGATCAAATCCAGCAGGATTTTCCCTCTTTTGTTTTAGGATTTAGGCACCCTGACATGATTCTCCTGATGTTATAATGATTGATTGTCCCACTGATTATTTTGTGGGATAGATTCAGGGATGTTTTCCCAAATTCCTGCAGTTTTCCTAGAAATGTGAAAAACGAGAATTGAAATGTGGTTTTAGTAAGAAGCTTGCTTTAGAAAAAGGGAATAATAAAGGTAAATTTCATGATAAAAATTGGAATTATGGAATCAGGGAATCATGGAATCATGGAATCATGGGATGATTGGTGTTGGAAGGGATTTTAGGGATTTCAAAGCCCACCCCTGCCATGGCAGGGACACCTCCCACTGTCCCAGGCTGCTCCAGCCCCAGTGTCCAGCCTGGCCTTGGGCACTGCCAGGGATGCAGGGATGGAATTCCATCCCAGCCCTGCCCAGAACAATTCCTCATTCCCAAAAATCCCATCTGAAGTTCCCAGTTTGAAGAAAACCTGTCCAGCCCAGCTTTGAAATGAGGTCCCTGGAGAGCCTCAGGAGTGAGCTGCTCCCTTTTTCCCTGGAAAGCCGAGGGTTCCAGGGAGCAGCTGGCTGTAACAGGAGCCCTGCACCCCACACTCCCTTTTGGGGGATATTGGATGTCCTTGAGCAGGTGTTACTGGATTAAAGGGGATAAATTCCCATTTTTACAGGATTAAAGGGGATAAATTCTGATCTGGGGCTTTTTTAGCGCTACTTAAATAAATATTATTGACTCTGCAAACTCCTTAGCTCCTACCAGGGAAGGAGGGATTTGGGTTTGTTTTTTGGGATTTTTTTTTGCAGATATAAATTATTTTAAAATATATCAGAGTTTTGTTAAAAATAGACATAATTCCAGGACCTGAAGGAGCTGACAAGAAAGATGGAGAGGGATTATTGCCAGGGAAAGGAGGGACAGGAGCCAGGGAATGGCTGCCAGTGCCAGAGGGCAGGGCTGGGGGGGATCCTGGCAATGAGGAATTGTTCCCTGGCAGGGTGGGCAGGGCTGGGATGGAATTCCATCCCTGCATCCCTGGCAGTGCCCAAGGCCAGGCTGGAGCATCCTGGCACAGTGGGAGGTGTCCCTGCCATGGCAGCTTTTTAAGGATGGGATGATCCCTAAAATCTCCTCCATCCCAAACCATCCCATCAACCTGAAGACCTGAATTTAACCTGAACAGGCAGACACAATTCATGAGGAGAAAAATCATTCCAGATCCTCCAGAAATTCATACACTGGGAGCTTCACAGCCCTCATGGCAAGAATAATGTTTGCTTTAGGGAAGGAATGATTTGCTGCTGATGAGAGAAGAGCTCTCCTTCAGAGGAGCGGGGGAAATCTTTCCTGGAGGTCACAGAGGTTTTGTGTTTCTTTTTAAGCACGAGTATAACATTTGGTTCTACAACTTCACCCCTCCTCACATCTTTTTCTGCCTGCAAACACTGACCCTGCTCTGTGGCATCCCAGAACCAGCCAGGTGGGAAGAGCCCTCCAGGATCACCCAGTGCCACCAGCACTGTCCCCAAGGGCCACATCCAGACTCCTCAACACTCCCACAGACAGTGACTCCACCACAGGCAATTATTCTGCTTCCTCACTGCTCATGTGGGCAAAAAACCCCTCAAATCTCTTTTCAGAACCTCCCCTGGTGCATTTGAAGTTCGTTTCTTTTTCATCCTTTCCCTTGACTTGTGACGTCTCAATGTCTGCATCGCCCTGAGACACAAACACAGATCTTTGTCCCACTGACAGCCCCTGAGCCCAGAAATGTTTTTGGGCTGTGCCACCACCTCTGATCCCCTCCAGAACCGCTCTGAGCTCTTCAGGGGGACATCAGGCTGCCAGGTGGCTGCAAACTCCCCAAACCCCAAAAAACCGCGACGGCTCCGCGCCTTCCAACCCACTCATTCCCACCCTCCTCCTTCCCCGCAGGAGGCTGCAAACCCTCGTTCCCTGCGAGCTGCAGAGCTCCTGTCCCTTCTGAGAAACCAAAATAACTGAAAAGGAGCTGGGCAGAGCTCGGGGACAGGAAGGCACCGGGGGGAGCGGGGACGGAACTGCTGCAAGAGCGGCGCAGGGCCCTTATCAGCGGCAGGCAGGGGCTGCGGTTTGCTCGCTCTCGCAACCCTCCTGCAACTGTCACTTGTTTTCCTACAAACAGGATGCCCCAAAGAGGCCAGCAGCTGGCCCAGGACTCCGGGGACAGGGGGGTTTTGGGGTGCTTCTCGCCAGCTTGGAGCCTCTCGGGGTTTTTTCCCGGAGGAAAAGTGGGTGCAGGTGCGAGCCGAGCTCCTTCCTGCTGGGAGGAACCCAGACCTCGTGGTGGGGCAGGGGAGAGGCTGAGCTCTCATTTTGCTCCATTTTTATGATTCCACCTCGAATTTGTTGTTGAGGGGGGGGTTGTGCTACGCTGAGACAGCAAGGGAACGTCTCTGGTGTGCCTTGAAAAATTGAGGATGCTCCATCCCTGGAATTGTCCAAGGAGCAACATTTGGGAGGGAGAGGCAGAGGGTAGGAATGAAATGGCCTTAAAAGCCCCTTCCAACCCCAACCATTCCATGATCCAAGCACATTCCCATGATTTCTTTGCCATGCAGTCCCTCTTTGCTGGAGTGAGGGCTGAATTAATGGAAATGCTTCTAAAAAGCCAAAGGAGCAACTGGAGGAGTCCAAGGAAGGCCTGGAGGCGGCACTGAGTGCTCTGGGCTGGGGACAAGGTGGGCACGGGGCACAGCTGGCACTGGGTGGTCTCAGAGGTCTTTTCCAGCCTCAGGGATTTGGGGATTCTGGCATTCTGTCCTTCCAGCCCCTGCATCCTGATACCATTCCCACTCCTCTGAATTTTGCAGCTCAGGCTCCTCAAGGAGCTCCACAAGTTCTCCACAAGTTCTGCTCTCCAAGGTCACCTGGGCTGTGCTCCAGGCAAACCTGCCCTGCCAACCAGCGAGGCACCAGCCTGCAAATTTACCCAGAAGGGAGATATGGGAAAAAAACCAAACCAAGTTCAGATAATTCCCTGGGCAAAGGTTATTCCCTGTGCCAGAGGTGGAGCCTTTTCCAACGGCAGCTTTGGCTTTGCACCCTGCAAGGGTTTCTGGAACTTCCCAGAGTCAGATCAACACCAGGGAGAGCAGGGTGGGGGAAAAAAGTAACTCTGGAATTAATTTTTTTTTTAATGAAGATTTGCTTTTCAATTCTTTTCTGCAAGAAAAAAAAAATTAAAAAGAAGAAATAATTTTAAATGCATGAATGAATTCTTTGTGTGCCACAAGAACCTCCTGCTCTGCTGGAGCCTGGGAGGATTTTAGGGAGTCTATCAAGAATATCCTGAGTTGGAAGGGACCCAGCTTGATGTCCAGAAACAGCTCTTGGCATTTTCAAATTCTCCTGCTGCTCAAAGTTATCTGGAGAACACTTTTCCCCCTGGATTTTCTTGGTGGTTTTTATTTGAGATGGATTGCAGCTGGAGAGGTACAATATCAGGGCCCTGAAATGATGTGTGGTGCTCAAGAAATTTCTGATTAAAACATCAGTTTGATTCAATCTGAATTTTGAGGTAAACACGAGATCTTTGGGGAGATAGCTGTGAAGCTGAGGTTCTCAGAACTGCTGAACTTACAATCTGATCATTCCTCCCTAATTCTTCATCCATGAAGATGAGGAATATCCTATTCTCAGAGTGATTTGAGCGTTCCAGGATGGATTTGACTAACTTTGGATGCCACTGGGGCCCAAGTGAGCTGCAAACTCCTCTCTCAGCCTGCTTGAGGGGAGGCAGAGCTTGTGTGATCTCTCCTCGTTGTCTCTGGCCCTCCCCCAGCTCTTGTGGTTTGTGGGCCAACTCTACTAAAGTTGATAGAGCAGAAGTGGGCTGAAGTTCCTTTGGCTCTCATCAACCGTGCCTGAGAGGCTCTGTCAGAGCTCCCTCCCAGCTGAGGGGAGCCTGAGGGAGCTTTTAGACTCCTGGAGAAAGGAAAAAACTTCCATCAGATCAAATCCCTCTCGGGTTTTAGAGAGCTCAGGCAGAAGCACATCCAGGTCTGTAGGAAATCTGGGTCTGCCCAGGACAGCATCTCCTGGCTTTTTAATGGCACCAAACCAGGCTTGGCTTGAATTCAGGTGATGCTTCCATCTGAAATTTCACCCTCCAAGGAGAAGCCTTTTAATGGCTTTGCACATTTTCAACAAAAGCTTTTTGGAACTTCCCACTAAAGCAAGGCTTAGCTAGAAAAAGGATGAGACAAAATCTCATGGGAAGCAGGAGAGGTTTTCACCACCTTGCACAGGTTGTGGGGAAGGCCCTCATGAACAACATCTGGATTTCATGGAATTGATATCCATGGAGCAACTGCCTGAAGTGTTCCAGTCAGTCAATCCATCCCATCCCAAGTGCTTCTCCAGCATTTCCCATGGAACATCACCGGGTCAGGGAATTCCCAGCTCTGGGGGCACCTCTGGGTGCTGTGCCCAGCTCTGGCTCTTCAGCACAGCAGGGCCAGGAGCTGCTGGAGCTGAGCAAGGACCTGGAGCAGCTCCGTGCCCAGGAAAAGCTGAGGGAGCTGTGATGCCTCAGTTTTGAGCTTTTCTGTTTTTCAGACTCTGTGCTGCTTTAGTTTGTACTTCTGAGCTTCATATTATGGGATGGTGAGCTCTGTGCACAGAGCAGGGAGACAAAACAATTCCTGCTCCAGCTGGGCACCAAGGACAAATGAGCCAAATCTCAGCCAGGAGCACAAACCCCGTGGGCTGGAGAGAGAAAAACAAGCAGGGTGGGACTGCAGGGGCTGAAGCTGGGATGGGACAATGAACTGCAAGGTGCAAATGGAGCAGAGCTGATCCCAGGGAGAGACCCCGTGCCCGGCCGGGCATTTTGGGGCCGTTTTGGGTCATCTTGGGTGCAGCCCTGGCTGGGCTCTGGTGCTGCCCCAGGTGGGTCCATGCAGGAGATCCTTTGGATAAATCCCTGCTTTGTTCTGGGACTCTGCCCAGCCCCTGCTTTGGGGCTGCTCAGCCTGGAGAGGAGCCCCAGCTGAGAGGGTCCTCAGCCCTGGCTGTCCCTGTGTCTGTCCCTGTGTCTGTCCCTGTGTCTGTCCCTGTGTGCAGAGGTCAGAGCAGCCCAGGCTCTGCTCCAGGTCCAGTCCTGGCCCCAGAGCCACGGGCAGGGGCTGAGCCCAGCAATTCCCCTGCACAGGAGGCACAACTTCTGCCCTGCTCTAATCTTGACTCCAACCAAGCCTTTGGTTCAACACCCTCCTCACTTTTTATCTCCCACATCACCACTTGCATCAGAACTCTGACACAAGCTGCCTCTCGAGTTTCACATGTATTCAAGCGAAAAAGTAACAGCAAAGAAACCAGTTTAGAAATAATTCTCTTTTTCCCTGCCATTTTCTCCCTCCCACGCCCTGCACACGCCACTTTCGAGTTCTGCGTTGCCAAAATTAATGTTGATGTCACTGCATAACCAAAATTAACCAGCCCAAGCTAATGCAGGAAACTTCCAGAAGAGCCTGGGAAAAGGAAATTAAGATCCCACAGGAACCTGTTGATCCAGTGGGATCTATGCAGAGAATCCTGAACTTGAGATTTTGGGAAAAAATCAGGAACTCTGGAGGTGTGTTCAGCACTTGTCTCAGGACTCTGGGTAAAGTCAGAAGTTAAAGAGGAGGAGTGCACAGCAGCTCCAGGGGAAGCCAATCCTTCCATCCCAGGGAGTTTGTGGGTTTCCCATCCCTGGAAGTGTCCAAGGTCAGGCTGGATGGGACTTGGAGCAGTCTGGGACAGTGAAAACTCTGAGTGCAAATCAGCTGAAGTGAGATGGTTCTAAGGTCCCTCCCAACCCAAACCAATCCATGATTCCATGATCCCTTCCTGAATGTCTAAAAAAGCTCCAGGAATCAGCATCAAAGAGAGGAATTCCAGGTGCCAGGCACAGAACCAGGATTTCTTTGGGCCACCTGCACCCATCCAACCCCAACCAAAGGGAGAAGACACCGGCGAAGGAAAGGACAATAATTCAATAACCCATAGGATGAACAATGGGGGATTGACTTCAAACACTGAACTGCCCAAAAAAAACCCCAAAACCAAACAAAACCCAACAAAAAACCCTGGAAAAATGCCAGTGGATTATTCTGGGAGCACCACCTGGGGGAGTTTTCTCTATTCCTTTATTTTAACTCACAGGCAAAGGCAGCTCCAAACACCTGTGTCTCAAATAGCAGCAGCTGGGCCTCAGATTTCCATCACCCAACCATTCCCTGAAATCCTGGCAGCTCCTGCTGCTCGGGAATATTCCCCATTCCAGCTGGAAAATGCAGCCCCCAGAGGAAACAGAGGTCAGCAGAGGAAAAGTGGTTTTGCTACTCAAGGGTTAAATCACAATGAAAAACTTCTTCCCCTTCCTGACTTTCTCACTCTCTTTTCTGCATTGAATTCTGGTAAAAAAAAAAATATTTTAAATTGATTTTTTTTCCAGGCAAATCTTTAATCCACTCGGTTATTATATTTTTGCTTTTGTTTTATGATAACTCAAAGCAGGTTGGGCTTCAGCTGCAGAAATGCAAACCAGCAGCAAAATTTGCAACCTAAGTCATGTGCTAGAAAAGTTTGGGTGAATTGGTTGGTGGCAAATGTTGCAAAGAGCAGCATTTCCTGCAGACCTCAATCACGAGGTGGTTTGTTTTCTCACCGAGGAGAAAGAAGTGAGAGAAATTTTGCTGCAGGTAATGACATCCTAAAATAGGACAGCTCATGTTTTTCTATAGGTTATTTATTTAATTTCTCATTCCTCTTTGAACTGCAGTTTCAAATAAGAGAGGCCTCAATTTTCTGCAGAAAAGACAAACAAACCAAAAAATTACTAAAAAGTCCAGCAATGCTTTAAAATATTCAAGTCCTTCACCTCAACAAGTGAGGGACATCAGCCAGAAAACAAGTTAAGGGACAGGGAAAAGATTTTCCTTGGAAATGAGCAGAAATCTGATCACAAATTTCTGTTAAATCACAAAAGATCTGTGTAGGATTGTTTAGTAAACCTGAAGCTCCAGAGGCTGACCCTGTGTCCAGCCTGGTCCCACACCTGATCCCCTGGGACAATGGGATCTGGAGATCTGGAGCCTCTCTGCCTGGAATGGGCTTTAGCAAAGGCTGAAAAGGAGCTGAGCAGATGGAAAACCTCCAACTGCTTCTGTTTAAAAAGTGCTTTTGATCTCCAGCTGGGGTGGTTTCATCAAAGCAGGAACACCCCAGACCTCAAGAGCTGCTTCTGCCCTCTCCAAGTGGGACACGGATGTGCCCAAAACTCGGAGCTGTCCCAGGAGGGAGGGGCTGGCAGGGGGATTTCCTAATAAACCTGGGAAAATGAGCCAAGCCCCCGGTGGGCAGCTGGAATTGGGAGCTCTGGCTCACACAGAGGGGTTTTTATTCAGCACATCCTGAGAATGGAGCAAAACAGGGCAGGATTGACCTGCTGGAGCAAAGCAGGGGAGGCTCCAGGATGAGCAGAGGGCTGGAGCAGCTCTGCTGGCAGGAAAGGCTGGCACAGCTGGCATTGCTCACCTGCACAGGAGAAGCTTTGGGCTGAGCTCAGGGTGGCCTTGCAGGGCCTGCAGGAGCCCCAGGAAACCTGGAGAGAGACAATTTCCAGGGGCTGCAGGGACAGCACACAGGGAATGGCTGCCAGTGCCAGAGGGCAGGGCTGGGTGGGATCTTGGGAATGAGGAATTGTTCCCTGGCAGGGTGGGCAGGGCTGGGATGGAATTCCATCCCTGCATCCCTGGCAGTGCCCAAGGCCAGGCTGGACACTGGGGCTGGAGCAGCCTGGAACAGTGGGAGGTGTCCCTGCCATGGCAGGGCTGGGATGGGATGAGCTTTAGGGTCCCTTCCATCCCAAACCATTCCATAATTCCACAATTCTGCTCCAAAGCCAAAAGCAGCTGTTTGCAGAGGAGCTGCTGGCCTGGGCCATGGGTGCCACACCTTCTTCTGCAGCACAAGAGTCATCCCAGTCTCATCCAAAGCCCAAAGCCACCAGCCTGGTCTTTCCAGTGGTTTCCCTGACTCTTGGATCAGGTTCCATGTACACAAAAGACTGGGTTGCCTTAACTGCCCCAGTACAATGTGACTCTTAATCATCTTTCCTTGCCTAGAAATCAGTTTAATGACACAAATTCACCTCACAGGGGAACCCTAATTCCCCTTCATGTTGGTAATGTCCTGTTATCCCAAATGGATAACCATGGATTATCCTTAGGGATCCACAAGGATTAACCAAATCCAGCTCCTGATCCCCCACCAACCCCACCCTGGGCATCCCTGGCAGTGCTGGCCAAACCCTCCTGGAGCTCTGGCAGCCTCAGGCTGTGCCCATTCCCTGGGAAACTGGTGACAAAAATGACAATTTCCACTGCAATCCCTATTAGAGGAAAAGAAAACCACCCCAGCATTAAAAGTTCTGATTGTTACACCAAAATCTGAACAATTCATCACTTTTAAACCCCAGAGTTTATCCTGTCTCTGGTTTTTAACCTTGGCAAGTCATTCACATTTCATTTCCAGGCACACTGTATATGAAACCCTGCTTCATTTAGAAAATTAAATCATTTTCTCCAGTTAGGGACAGCCAGAAGAAGCTCATGTTCCTACAAGAGACCTAACTCTTGGTTTCAGTGTGCACAATTTTTTTGGTGTGAAAAATGTGTGGGTGTTCAGCCCCGTCCATTTTCACTATTACAGGTCTGATAAAGAGAAAACTCTTCAGGCTGAGGGGTCCTTTTCCTCTCAGAGGTGGCCAAAAGGATGGAAAAAGTTGTAACTAAATTTCTTGCACAGGGTTTGGAGCAATGAAACCACCACACTATGCAGCAAGTGATTCACCAACACTCACAGAAAGGTTTGG
The DNA here is from genome assembly GCF_963513975.1 of Fringilla coelebs. NCBI lineage: Eukaryota > Metazoa > Chordata > Aves > Passeriformes > Fringillidae > Fringilla > Fringilla coelebs. The sequence continues at coordinate 1,981,080 of NC_140029.1, read as the reverse complement.
GTTGGAAGGACCTTAAATATCATCTTGTTCCACCCCCTCCACGGGCAGGGACACCTTCCCCTGTCCCAGGGATCCCAGCCCTGTCCAGCTGCCCTTGGACATTTCCAGGGATCCAGGGGCAGCCACAGCTTCTCCAGGAATTTCATTCTAAGGATTTCTCCCCAATATTTAATCTAAACCTCTCTCTTTTAGTTGAAAATTCTGTTCATGGAGTCTGAACTTGAGTTATCTTCCAGATATGAATTCTATTCCCTCTGACTCATACAAACCCCAGAGCTCATTTACATGGAGGTCCTGAAAACCAGAAGTGTTTTACAGAAGTCTGATATTATCTGGTAACTGAATTCTGAAATACAAAGGCCTTCCCCTGAACTGGGGGGAGCTCTGCTCTCAGATCTGGGGCCTCTCCGGGTGATGTGAATCCCAAAATCATCCAGGTGGGCAGGGACCTCCAGTGCCACCCCAGCCCCACCAGCATCACCCCAAACCCTGTCCCTGTCCCCAAGGCCACATCCAGGCTGCTCTGGGACAATTCCAGGGACTCCAAACCTCCCTGGGCAGCTCCTGCCAAGGCCTGACCACTCTGTGAGGGACAAAAATGTCCCAAAGTTCTACAGAAACCTGAACAGAGACTCTCACATATTTCTATCTCACAGAGATCCAGAGGACAGCCAGGAAAAGATCCAACAAAGGAATCTGGGTGATGGTTTTTTGTTCAGTTTCACAGGAACTGTTTTAAAAATCCTGAGCCTGCCCTGGTGCCATTTGAGGCCATTTCCTCTCCTCCTTTCCCTGCCCCTCCTGTCAGGAGCTGTGCAGAGCAGTGAGGTCCCCCCTGAGCCTCCTTTTCTCCAGGGCTGAGCATCAGAGAGCTCTGACTGATCCAACCTGCCCTGAAGGTTGGATCTTCTCAGAATCCCAGGATCAAGGCTGGGAAAACCCTCCAGGATCACCCAGTGCCACCCAGCCCCACCAGCATCACCCCAAACCCTGTCCCTGTCCCCAAGGCCACATCCAGGCTGCTCTGGGACAATTCCAGGCACTCCAAACTTCCCTGGGCAGCTCCTGCCAAGGCCTGACCACTCTGCCAGGGACATTTTCTGTCCCAGTCTCCAACCTGAGCCTGCCCTGGTGCCATTTGGGGCCATTTCCTCTCCTCCTTTCACTTTCACCAACCCTCCCTCGCTGCCCCTCCTGCCCTGAGGTCCCTTTGAGCCCCTTTTCTCCAGGCTGAGCCCCTTTCCCATCTCCCTCAGCTGCTCCCTCGTCCCTCAGGATGTGTTTTCCAGCCCCTTTTCCCATCTCTGGACACTCTCCAGCCCCTCAATGTCCTTCTGGATGTGAGGGGAGCCCATCCAGCCACCCCTGGATGAGCTGTGGCGCTGAGTGAGGGCAGGAGATGAACCCCAGGGCTGTCACTACTGATCTTAGACAGCCAGGACAGATTTCAGGTAGTACTGCTTTAAAATCATCCCTGCAGCCACACTTTCCCTTTCTTTGAGGGAAGAAAATCTGGCCCAGAGCAAATTCTTGGGATAAAACCCTGGATCCCCCCAGAGAGGGACAAAGTGGCCACCAACTGGTCAGTCTGGAGAGGAGGAGGCTGGGGGGGATCTCATTGCTGTGCACAACTCCTGACAGGAGGGGGGAGGGATGTGGGGGCTGGGAATTCTCTGGGAATGTTCAGGGGGAGTCTGGATGGGGCCCTGGGGTCATGGTTTGGGGTGAAGCTGTTGCTGCTGGGAGTGGGTGATCCTGAAGATCTCTTCCCACCCTGATCATTCCAGGATTCTGTGGATCTCTGAGCCCAGGTCTGGCTGTCACAGCAGAGGTGAATTCCACAAAACCACGTAAAAAATGAACTTGTGAGAGCTGAAAAGATGAACCAGTAAAAAATGAACTTGTGAGAGCTGCAGGTGGTGCTGGGGCTTTGAAGGTCCCAGACATTCGTCACACAGGACACACAGCCCCACACTGTGCTTCACCCTGACCCTGCCAAGGATTCCTCAAGCTCTCCCTTCCCTTTCAAACACCACAAAAAGGCACTGGAAGAACTGGGAATTCTCTGGGAATGTTCAGGGGGAGTCTGGATGGGGCCCTGGGGTCATGGTTTGGGGTGAAGCTGTTGCTGGTGGGAGTGGGTGATCCTGAAGATCTCTTCCCACTGTGATCATTCCAGGATTCTGTGGATCTCTGAGCCCAGGTCTGGCTGTCACAGCAGAGGTGAATTCCACAAAACCACGTAAAAAAATGAACTTGTGAGAGCTGAAAAGATGAACCAGTAAAAAATGAACTTGTGAGAGCTGCAGGTGGTGCTGGGGCTTTGAAGGTCCCAGACATTCGTCACACAGGACACACAGCCCCACACTGTGCTTTACCCTGACCCTGCCAGGGATTCCTCAAGCTCTCCCTTCCCTTTCAAACACCACAAAAAGCCACTGGAAGAACTGGGAATTCTCTGGGAATGTTCAGGGGGAGTCTGGATGGGGGCCCTGGGGTCATGGTTTGGGGTGAAGCTGTTGCTGGTGGGAGTGGGTGATCCTGAAGATCTCTTCCCACTTTGATCATTCCAGGATTCTGTGGATCTCTGAGCCCAGGTCTGGCTGTCACAGCAGAGGTGAATTCCACAAAACCACGTAAAAAATGAACTTGTGAGAGCTGAAAAAATGAACTTGTGAGAGCTGCAGGTGGTTCCTGGGCTTTGAAGGTCCCAGACATTCGTCACACAGGACACACAGCCCCACGCCGTGCTTCACCCTGAACCTGCCAGGGAATTCCCAAACTCTCCTTTCCCTTTCAAACACCACAAAAAGCCACTGGAAGAACTGGGAATTCTCTGGGAATGTTCAGGGGGAGTCTGGATGGGGGCCCTGGGGTCATGGTTTGGGGTGAAGCTGTTGCTGGTGGGAGTGGGTGATCCTGAAGATCTCTTCCCACTTTGATCATTCCAGGATTCTGTGGATCTCTGAGCCCAGGTCTGGCTGTCACAGCAGAGGTGAATTCCACAAAACCAAGTAAAAAAATGAACTTGTGAGAGCTGAAAAGATGAACCAGTAAAAAATGAACTTGCAGGTGGTGCTGGGGCTTTGAAGGTCCCAGACATTCGTCACCCAGGACACACAGCCCCACGCCGTGCTTTACCCTGAACCTGCCAGGGAATTCCCAAACTCTCCTTTCCCCTTCAAACACCACAAAAAGCCACTGGAAGGGCTGGCTCAGAGCTTCTGAGCTGCTGATTTGATGAGGGTGGCAGGGCTTGCCCTAAATCCAGCAGCTTGAAATGTTTATAGCAGATCTCATAAAACCTGACGGTTTTCAGGTTTCCTTCCAGTGCTTTCTCAGAAAGACTTGTAAGACATAAACCTTTCAACCTGCAGACAAAACCCAACCTAAATGCAGCTTCTGGGCTTTCAAAATCACAGCTTCAGTATGAAAGCAGATGACAGAAAACATCCTGCAAGACAAAATATTCATGAGGCAAAAGGAAAAAAAAAACCCAAGCCCATCTTGGACTGCTTGGGGGTTCACTGGAATCAGAAACTCAAAACAAAAACTACAGGTTGGAAACAGAAATTCCCAGATTGATCAAAGCCAGAGAAAGTGTTCTCAGAGATCTTCACGAGGTGAAACTGCCTGGTTTGACAGAGTTTCGCTCACAGCAGAAGTGGGGAATCCTTCAGACAACATCGAGGATGAACGGGAAACTCAATTTCCAATTGAGCTGCCCTCCCTCTCTCCTTCCCTGCTTCACACTCAGTCCCTCCATGCCCTTTTCTTTCTCCCACTTCAATATTTTGAATAAATCTTTATAGGAAATTCAATGGTTTGGACTAAAATTAGTGTTACTGGACTAAACCATTTTGTTTTATCATTAAACTTAATTTGTTTGTAAAGCTAAGCTTTGGCTGGGATCCCAGTGTAAAAAAAAGTCATTTATTTTGGAAATTACATTGGGAATCTGCATAATTCCTGCTCTTTCCATTGGCAGGAGTGGCATGCCTTGATTTCAGTACCTCTGAGAATATTCTGGTGTGCCTGGGTTGGAAATGCAGGATGTGGCTGGGCTGTGTGTTCCATGTCCATCTGTCAGAGCTGGGCAGTTCTCTGCTGTTCCCTGGGCAGTTTTTCCTTTCTCTCTCCCACAGCCCATCCTCCCTGCAGGAGATCTCTGCTGTCCATGGCCAGTGAGTGTCCCTGCAGGGCTGATCAAATTCCATCATCCCATGGGGAGATGCTGCGCCCAGGGCAGGAGCCAAGCATTCCTACCTGGATACAATCTGAGATTTCACACATTCCTACCTGGATACAATCTGAGATTTCACACATTCCTACCTGGATACAATCTGAGATTTCACACATTCCTGCCTGGATACAATCTGGGATTTCACACATTCCTACCTGGATATAATCTGAGATTTCACACATTCCTACCTGGATACAATCTGAGATTTCACACATTCCTACCTGGATACAATCTGAGATTTCACACATTCCTACCTGGATACAATCTGCCCTGGAACAGCACAGCAGCCTTTGCCCCCTGCATTCCCAGAGGAGCAGCTTTCTCCTGCCCTGCATTCCCAGAGGGAGAGCAGGCCCATCTCCAGCAGCCCTGGAGCTGCAGAGGAAAACTCCCCCCTTGTGCAGGATCCTGCTGCAGCAGAACCACAGCTGGCACTGCAGGAGGGCTGAGCCCCCCTGGGATGGGGCTGTGCCCCCACCCTGACACACAGGGGACAGCGACTGATCTCACTCTGGCAGGGTTGGTTTGTATCACTGCATTCTTATTTTATTTTTATTTTTTCCCTAATAAAGAACTGTTATTCCTGCTCCCATATCTTTGCCTGAGAGCCCCTTAATTTCAAAATCACAATAATTCAGACTATACCAATTTGCATTTTTTCACTTCAAGAGAGGCTCCTGCCTTCCTTTACCAACACCTGTCTTTTCAAACCAAGGCACCCACGGCCTGGAGCCCTTTGTGGCAGCTCAGGTGTTTCAGCCAGCAGCACTGCTGTCACCTCCCCTGCTGCCACCCCACAGGGCCCATCGATGCCTCTCAGAGAGGAGATATCACTGCACCATTTGGGCAGCTGACTCAGGTTTATCCAAATATTACCCAGCCTCTCCAGAGCAGAAAAAAGGAGGGAGATGTTTTCTTGTCCTCTCAGCCCAGTGAGTCACCGTGGCCTGTCTCTCTCCATGGCCAATCCCAGATGTCCTGGAGGAAGCCACAAATCATCTGGCAGATGACAGAGCTGCTTCCAGGGGATCTTTCTTCCCCAGCTTTAACAGGGTTTGCTTTGTGCTCTGAAATAGGGCAGGGAGAGGCAGAGGGAGAACTTAACCCTTCCAAAGTTTTTTTGGGTTTTGGGATTTTTTCTGTTTGCTTGTTTTGTTTGTTTGTTTGTTTTTGGCTGGTTGGGTTTTTGTTTGGTTTGGTTTGGCTTTTTTCCCCCTCAACCTAGCTGCTATTTATTAAGAAATTGTTGATGATCTTAAAGGGCTTTTCCAGCCTAATCAGTTCCATGATACTTTGTATGGACAGGAGTTTTTAGGATTCTGTTCAAGCCTTGGCTTTGCTGGGGTTTTATGGCAATGAACCTTCCCTGGTACAATTTAATGCCTTTCAGCCTCATTCTCCATCCCCATTCCTGCCTGGGAATCCCTCTGGATGTGCAGCAGAAACCTCTGGAACCCAGCAGGCACCGTTTGCACGTGGCAGGATGTCAGAGTCAGACATTTCTCCTGGTTTTGGGATAACCTACAGAGAAATCTGCTTTTTCCTTAGGGTTCTTTCTCCTTGGCTTTTCAAATTCAATTTCTAAATCCAACAGCAGTAATTTCCTTGCCACTCTCATTTAGGTACAGACTCTCCCCTCTCAAATAATCCACAATTCTGGAGCTGATGGGATGCAGCCCCTGATCCCTTCAGCCTCCATCCCACCCAGCACCGGGGACTTGATGACTTTTCCAACGGGAATCCCACCACAAGGAAAGTCAGAGCCCCTCATTTTCAATGAGAAGCATGACTGAGACACTCATCCTTTATTCTGCAGTCAAATTTCAAAAATTCCTTTCATAAACTTGTCACTACCCCTGGCTTTCACATGCATTTCAAGATAAGCATCCTGTTATTTTGGGATCACGCCTCAGCAGTCAAACTAAATCTTGATTATCTTCTGGTGACACACACACACACAAAAAAAAAAAGGAGTTTATTTTTTACTGCATCCCCTGGCAGTGTGGGGGAGATACTTTCATTTTCCACCAGAGAGCTGGAGCTGGTCCCTCATGGTAAAACACCCAACAATCTCTAATTAATGGCCGAGTGAGAAAGGGCAAAGGCAAAACAATCTGAGGGATGTGCAGGCCAGACAGACCCTAAATCCTTTTTAGACTCAGCACAACATATCCCTGGGCTGAGTGTGGCTGCTGAAACACTCAGTGAAATATTTTGGCTCAGGATAAAATCTCTTGATCTCACCAGAGCAGCATGTTCAGCTCTGTCAGACTTTTTACTTCCTGTGTTCAGGCCTCGCAGTGTTTCTCAAGGCTTTTAAGTGAAAAAAGAGCTCGGGCTGTGTAAGTCAGACATTGTGCAAGGTTTTTCTACTTGTAAGCCAAGGTTTTTATGAGCTTTAGTTCAATTTCCTATTCACAAGCTGCAGTCAGTGGTTTATAATGCTGACATGAATTAACTCTTTGGTATGGGGCAGGCAGCCTGAAAAAGGCTGGAAAATTCTCCCTCCTCAGTGACAAGGGAATTTATGCTGCTGGAAAAAGAATCCCAGACTGGTGTGGGTTGGGAGGGATTTAAAGATCACCCCATTCCAACCCTGCCATGGCAGGGACACCTTCCTCTGTCCCAGGGTGCCCCAGCCTGGCCCGGGACACTTCCAGGGATGAGGAATCCACAATTCTGGAGCTGATGGGATGGAGCCCCTGATCCCCTCAGCCTCCAGCCCACCCAGCACCAGGGACTTGAGGACGTTTCCAACGGGAATCCCACCACAAGGAACTCAGAGCCACTCATTTTCAGTGAGAATCAGAGTGCTCAGGTGTCCCTGAATCCAGGGAGAACCTTCAGAGCAGGGAGAGCTTCTCCATTAAATCATCTCAAGACGTTCAGCATCACCCAGTGCCACCCCAGCATCACCCCAATCCCTGTCCCTGTCCCCAAGGCCACATCCAGGCTGCTCTGGGACAATTCCAGGCACTCCAAACCTCCCTGGGCAGCTCCTGCCAAGGCCTGACCACTCTGCCAGGGACATTTTCTGTCCCAGTCTCCAACCTGAGCCTGCCCTGGTGCCATTTGAGGCCATTTCCTCTCATTTTTCCCTGCCCCTCCTGTCAGGAGCTGTGCAGAGCAGTGAGGTCCCCCCTGAGCCTCCTTTTCTCCAGGCTGAACCCCCAAGTTCAGCTGCTCCCCCCAGGATTTGTTTTCCAGCCCCTTCCCAGCTTTTTGCCTTTCCTTGGACTCACCACAGTTTTATTTTGCATTTACAAGGCAAGAATCCCTCAATGCCTGGGTGCTCCTTGGCACTGTAGGACTCAGAAGAAATCACCCAGAGTGATTTTTCTGGTTTTCCACGTTATAAAATTGCTGTGCTGCTGTTCATTCCCAGTTGATCACAAACCATCCAAATGTCCAACCACGGCCATGATTAATTAATAAAAAATTATCAGAAAGGCAAAACCACGAGAAAACTTCTTTGCCTATTGAAAGAATCAGACCTTGCAGCAAAATCAAGGGAAAAGTGCCCTCCTGGAAAATATTACACTTGGTGCTCTTTTGAGCTGCAGGAAAAGATCAGCTCTGTTTTCTTTCATAGGCAAAATTATCAGGAAATTAAAAATCGTTACGGCGTAACAACCTTGAGAAATTACAAAATTGGAAATGATGAAATTAGAAATTACAAAATTAAAAAAAATATAAAATTAGGAATTATAAAAATTAGGGGTGGGGTGTGATGCAATTATTATGTACTCCTTTAAAACCCATAGGGTTTTACCACAAGACCCCCCCTCAAGAGGACTCATTTTGATGCCCCATCCCAAAATTCTCCTTGGAATGTGTTGGGAACAGAGAGGCTCCAGCCTGATGCTCATTCCCTGAGCGAGGAGCTGGTGTGGTGTGATAGGAAAAGGACCACATCCTTTGTGGTGTACCACACCCCATGAGCACGTCAGGGTTTCTGTGCCTGCCGCTGCCCCCGGGGGCTGCACCAACGCCGCTGCTTCCCCATTCCCCTCCTTTTCTCCCCAATTTCCACCAGTATCAAGCTCCAAAAGAATGATGGATTTCCTTCTCGCAGAGCTGCCTGGCCTGATAAAGGGAAATCCACAGAGAAAACAATTTTTTTCCCCCCCTTCCTTCACGATTTCAGTTGAGGGAGAAAGAGCAATAAATTTTGGCGGGAAAAGCAGAAAAGAGGCACTCTGGGGACGTTGCTTTGCAAAGGCTGTTGAGAAATAGGGTGAGAACAACCCACCCTAGGGATGATTATTTTTCTTGCTCCCGAGCCCAAACGTTCCTTTTGCTGAGCCCAGGATTTTGAAACTGCCCTGAGTTCGTTTGAGTGGAGAAAGGAACAAAAAGGGAACTGCTGGAAAACCGTTCCACGCTCGCACACACACGCACGATGTTCTTTTGCAATGATGAAACATTTGTTTTACAACTCAACCGAAGTGTTTGACCCGAGGTTTTCTGCAGGAAAAACCTCTGTACACAAGGTTCTGCAGGATCTTGTGCCCGGGCTGTCAAAACTGGATAGGAAATTTTATATAAATATAAAAACCAGGAGTGATTTGAGGCGGAAGGGACCTTAAAGATGATCCCATTCCACCCCCTGCTGTGGGCAGGGACACCTCCCCCTATCCCAGGTTACTCCAAGCCCAGTCCAGCCTGGCCCAGAACATTCCAGGTGTTCCTCAGATACACAGATGTCTTCCAGCCTAGCCCTGCTTGTAGCCCATTCCCCAAAGAAAACAAAATCCAGGCGCTGGAACAACCTTAATGCCAAAAATGAGGACGAAAATAAACCCCATTCTGGGGTGTTGAGCTAAATCTCTCGCTGGATTAAGCAGCTTTAAGAAACTCCTCCTTTTCTGGACAAGTCAGCCCTTGGTTTTCAACCAGCTGCTCTGAAATTTTTTGGGTTCCTGCCAAGCACACGACCCCTGCTCTCCATCCCTCCCCGTGGCCTGGCACAAGCACAGCCCCATGAGGTTCACTCTGTTCTTTATCACACACAGAAATTCCTCAAGAACCCTTCCTGTGCTACACATTAAACACCGAGCAGTTGCTGAGCTAAAAAAGAATTAAATTAAAAAAAAAAAAGAGAAAAGCTGACGAATTGCAGGAAGGTCCTGCTTGTTATTTTAGCAGTATTGCTTCCTCTCCCTGCTGCTCAGGGTGCTGAGCACTTGGGCACCTCCTGCCCACCCTCCAGCATCTCCCCCAGCCAGGCACGAAGGTGCTGGTGACTCACAGCCTGCAGTGCCAGGAAAAAGACGGAGAAGAACTTCGGGTATGAGCAGAAGGGGGGGAAAAAATAGATTTGAACAGCAGAGCTGGGTAGGATTTGGGCAGGCTGTGACCCTCAGGAGCTGCTGCCAGTGGTGACACAGCAGCTGGGAGCAGCTCTTCCGCATTCCCCGTTATTAATGGGAATAAACTCCTGACTCACGCCAGCCCGGCTGGGCTCTCAGCAGCTCTGAAGTGCTGCTCCATTTTTGGAACCCTGGCTGCTGAGAATTTGAGACTTTCTGTGCTGCCAGGCACTGACCCCCAAGAGGACACTGCATTTGACCTGAGGCCGTAGAGAAAACTTCTAAAATTAAATAATAGGATTAAGATTATAAGTGCGCAGTTTGAATAGAAGCGTGTAATATCACATGGTGGAAAACTCAGAGTTTAAAGTTTTAGATTATAGGAATATATATAAAACAAGATAGTTTTAAAGCAGAAGCTAGTCCTTCTTTACCCTCTTCACCTGCTTCTTCATGAGTTTGAGAAGTATTGTGTAATTCGATTAAAAAGTCCACATTACAAGCCACAAGTAGTTATTGAGTTAAAAGTAAAGATAATTTGCGTATAATTTCTTATATAACAATTTATCCTTAAAAAACCTTATCGAAAGATACATCTCCATTTTTAACTTATTGAAGTTAAGTACTACAAAACTCACACCTTGTGGGACTATAATATAGATAAAAACCAACAAACATCTAAGTCCAAACAAGAAATACCATCTCACACATTTAATCCCAACTTTAACCAAAAAAAGCCCCAAAACCCCATTGCTCCCTGGCCAAGCCTGGGCTGGGCCAGGCTCTGTGTCCTCGTCACCCACGTGGGCACAGCCCCTCTGCAGCACAGGGAAAATTTCAGCTCCAGGAGTTCTTTGGGAAGGGCATTCCCAGGAAGCTGAGAAGTTTCCCGTGCTGAGCTGTGTGAATAAGCCATGACTAAAGCAGCAGCTCCACAGGGGGTGCTGAGAGCACGACAAGAACGTTACAACCTCTCGGTCACTGGTGACACAGCACAGATTGCTGGCTGCAGTCCCTCGGTCCCCCCCGGAGCCCCTCCAGGGCTGCAGCTGCTCCTCCAGCCATCAGAGCATCCTCAGAGCCTCCCGCTCCATCCCCACCACTCCTTTCCCCGAGCCACGTGAGCTGCAGCACACTTTAGGCAGGTTCCTAAGCTTTTATCTGAGCCTTAAACCCAGCCTAAATCCTGCTCTGCTGGCTGCTCCCTCCCTGCACTGTCCTTTGTCGTGGCAGCTGCTCAAAAAGTCCCCAGAAAAGAACCAAAGAGGAGCTTGAGCTGCCACTCTTGGACCTGCGGGAATTCCCAGGAGTTGTCCGAGCCCTCTGGGATTTAGGAACAGCAAATTCACGAGCATGCAATGGTTGTTTGAACAGCTTAAATGAAACCTTGTTGGAATCTCTTTAACTGATAAGCAAGGAGATGATATTTCTGCCAGCTCAGATATCAACTCAAAGAAAACTGAAGTGGAAAAAACCCCATGTACTGCAAGGAAGTGCCCAGATCCTCTCCAGACATGCATTTTCTGAAACACGGGAAAGCAAAACATCTATTTAGAAATTCTGAATGGCACTTACCTCTCAAGAAGTGCTGGTAAGAAGGAAGTGACTCAAATATGCTGTTTGAAGCCATTGTTTCCTCTCTAAAACTCACTCTCTCTTCACTGGGAGGCAATTTAGGGTTTCTTCCACCTTGGGGAGTGCAAAGTGAAGATTGGTCATTGCCACCACCCTCCTCCCAGCCATCCCTCTCGGCTCCATCCTGGCGCCTCGGGAGCGGATCCTGAGCTACTTTTGCTCAAAGAACTCTGAAATTGTTTCTTAAAATGAAGGAGGGGAAAAAAAAAAAAATAGTGGCTTGCTTGTGGTTGCTGATGCTTACCACCCTCCGAAACCCTGTGGTTTGCAGGCACAACGATTCGCCCTCCCTGCTGACCAATATCCCGGACCCGCTCTTGGGTGACTGCCTCCGTGCCCAACTTGTGGTTCTGTGGTTGTTTATGAGGCCCAAAGAAGTGTTTCACACAACCCAAATTACAAATTTAACTGTTCCCCTTTCCAGGACCTGCCTCCATTGGTTCTTTTGTATCACATGACTGGGGTGATGTCGACTTTCTGCCTTTTTTTTTTTTTGAAGGGTTTTTTTTTTTAACTTGCTGAAGTCATGCCCTTCCCACTCCACCTGCCCTCCCCGGGGCTCCAGGCAAGGATGGAGTTGCTGAGGGAGGGAAAAACTGGTGATTCACCAGCCCCAATGCTCCAAAAGGTCTTTGATGAGTTCATCCAACTCCTCTTGTTTGGTTGTTTGAGGTTTTTTGGGAGCTCCTGCTTATTTTGATAGCGACTTCATTGCTGCTTATTCCATAGGAATTCAAACCTGGCTTTGAGGCTGCTGTGAAGGCAGGAGGATGTGGAACTCATCCTGTAAAACATTGGGAATCAGCTGGAGGGGAGACCCCTGTTATGAGATTTATTTTTTCAAGAAAATGGAAAAAAAAAAAAGAGATTAAAAAGTTTGGTTTGGTTCTTTTTAAAGAAAATGGGGGGGAAAGGGGGAGGTTAAAAAGTCCCAACATTTATTTTTTTAAGAAAATTGGTAAGAAAAGGGGAGATTTAAAAAGTCCCAATTTTATTTGGAATATCTGTGATGGCATCCTCTAATGAGTGCTGGAAGATCACAGGAAATCTTGGTCTTCCATAGGTCCAGTTGGATAATCCTTTCTTAGCCCTGTTCTCCCTTTGTTTTCCCCTTCCCCAAAAGAAGAAGAAGAAAAAAATTAAAAATAATAAGCCTTAACCAGTAATCAATTGGAAGTTTTGTCTCTGGCTGTGCCAATGAAGAAGAGAAAAGAAAATTCAATTACTACATGAAGTAGGAGTTCTTGGGAAAAAATAATCCACTTGGATTAATCCACTTGGATTTTTAATTCACTTAATCCACTTGGATTTTTCTACTTATTGCAGCTATGGAAGCTGAGTCCTGTCACTGCCTGAATTTCTTGTGGCATCACTGCCAGGCCATCCTGGCAGTCTGGAGTCCCTGGGAGCTCTGGGGCTGTGTGCTTTTGATTTTCCTTTTTAAAAGCCAGTTTGCTGAACCAGAGGTTTAAAGGATCCTGGAATGGTTTGGGGTGGAAGGGACCCTAAATCCCCCCCAGTGCCAGCCCTGCCATGGCAGGGACACCTCCCACTGCCCCAGGCTGCTCCAGCCCCAGTGTCCAGCCTGGCCTTGGGCACTGCCAGGGATGCAGGGATGGAATTCCATCCCAGCCCTGCCCACCCTGCAGGGAACAATTCCTCATTGCCAAGATCCCACCCAGCCCTGCCCTCTGGCACTGGCAGCCATTCCCTGGCTCCTGTCCCTCCATCCTTGTCCCCAGTCCCTCTGCAGCTCTCCTGGAGCCCCTTCAGGCCCTGGAAGGGCTTTGAGCTCTCCCTGGAGCTTCTCCTCTCCAGCCTGAACAGGCCCAAAAAAGCCTCTTGTGGTGCAAAAGGATTTGGCAATTCCAGCCACACACTTTACCTAGGAAATTGGGATGTTTTCCCAAATGAACTTCCTGAAAAAAAACCCCAGAGCAATTCTGAACAGCAGGAACAGGGAACTGAGAACTCTCCACTCCCAGGCTTTGAGCTTGGCTCAATCCTCAATCAAGGCTTTTTTTTTTTTACTTCCCGGCTTTTCCAGATCCTGCCGCCAACTTTTTGCCTGGATCGGGACAAAGCTCTTCCCGCTCGGGAGCTGGATCCCTTCCACTGCCATAGAAACACTCACCTGCCCAGAGCCCAGCTGCACCCGCTCTGCAGCCGGGATGAGCCCGCGGGATCGCTCGGGGAAGCGCATCCCGGCTCCGGCTGGGCTGCGGCGGCACCCGGCGGGATGCGGGAGGGATGCGGGATGCGGGATCCGGACAGGATCCGAGCGGGATGCGGGCAGGACCAGGGCGGGATCCAGGAAGGATGCGGGATCCGGGTAGGATCCGGGTGGGATCCGGGAGGGATGCCGGCAGGATCCAGGTGGAATGCGGGTGGGATCGCGGCGAGATGCGGGTGGGATGCGGATGGGATCCCAGTGGGATCCGTGCGGGCGCTGCGGGACCGGCACCGGCAGAGGGAGCTCGGGCCGGCGGCACCGAATTTTGGCTTCATTTTGGCAGGGTCCCCGCCCCAAGAAAACGATGATGCGAGTTGAATTCAGGCAGCAGAATTCCAGGATCTCGTGGCACATTCATCTAGGGGAAGACAAAGCCCCAAAGTTCAGGTTTGTCACCAAGGGAAAGGATTTTTAAATCGGGATCCAGAGGAGTTACCTGTGAGGAAATATCTGCTATGTCCCAAAAGGCAGTAGAAAGGATTATGGAATCATGGAAAACCCTGATACAGCTCCAGCTGCTCCCTGGGTCCTGCCCCTGTCACAGGGGCAGAGATTGGAGCTGCCCCTCAGCATGAAGGATTTATTATGATTTTAAATGCCATCAGGTGGGGAGATGAGGCCAATGTGTTTCAGGGTATCCAAGGAACCAGGCTGCTGCAGGGATGTGTTCTGTGGCAGGATATCAGATTCCTTAATTTCTTACTGTCTGTCCTGGGATAGAGACTCTTCCTGAAGGATCTCTAATCCCCTGATGCTCAGAAGACAAAAACCATCAGAGCCTGCAATCTCTCTCTGGGGCCCTGAGCGAGCTGATCCATCCCTGCCCATGGAATGAGATGATGTTTAGGGTCCCTTCCAACCCAAACCATTCCTTGATTCTCAAATTTCCTGATTCTCTGCTTGGTGTTGCTTTTATTTCTCTTTTCCTGGCCCTCAGCAGGTTGAGGCAGGAATGGACACTCACTAGGGCACAGCTGAGGGACAAGGGACAGTTGGGCTGCTTTTGTCACCTCCTGGCTGCAGATGATGCAAGGGAAAAGCTCGAGTGGCTCCTGGCACTCCGGACTCTGATTTGCCAACAGGCAGCTGGAAATAGCACATGGAATGGGATCTCTTAAGGTCTCACCACCTTGAATTCCCAAGGAATGCTTGATTAAGGTCTAACCACGCTGAATTTTCAAGGAAAGGACTGAGCCAGGTGGCTCTCTGCTACACTCAACATGAGGATGAACTGCTCTTCTCCCAGGCCACTTCTATATCAAAGCCATAAATCTGAAAAAAAACTGGGGAAGGGTTGTTAGAAATGCTCCATTCACCACAGGGCTCTGCTGTGCTGGGTGCACCTCAGCTGTTCCTGCAGCCTCCCAATAAATCTGTGTCAAAATGTGCCCTCAGTGTGGCTGGCATAGCTCGGAGGAGAGGGATAAATGGAATTGTTCTCAATTCCGGCCTCAGGGAGGGCATCCAAGTGTTGCTGTGCCACTGTTAATGCCAATCTGATTTTTTTTTTAAAGCTGTCCTGTAATTGCTGTCAAGACAGGTCCTTAGAAAAGTCATCTCACCGGGATTTGGGCAGAGTTTGATTTTTAATGAGTGAGATTTGTCCC
Source organism: Fringilla coelebs (assembly GCF_963513975.1). Taxonomy (NCBI): domain Eukaryota; kingdom Metazoa; phylum Chordata; class Aves; order Passeriformes; family Fringillidae; genus Fringilla; species Fringilla coelebs. The sequence continues at coordinate 1,966,050 of NC_140029.1, read as the reverse complement.
TCTGTGCTGGGGTCCCTCCAGGGCTGGGTCCAGTTCTGCTCCTGCAGGAGAGCCCTGGAGGGGCTGGAGCGTGTCCAGGGCAGGGAACGGAGCTGGGAAGGGGCTGGAGAATTCCTGAGGGAGCTGGGAAGGGGCTGAAGAATTCCTGAAGGAGCTGGGAAGGGGCTGAGCCTGGAGCAAAGGAGGCTCAGGGGGCCCTTGTGGCTCTGCACAAGTCCCTGCCAGGAGGGGACAGCCGGGGGGGTCGGGCTCTGCTGCCAGGGAACAGGGACAGGAGCAGAGGGAACGGCCTCAGGCTGGGCCAGGGCAGGCTCAGCTGGGACAGCAGCAGGAATTTGCCCATGGAAAGGGGGCTCAGGCTGTGCAAACCCAGAGCACCAGGAATATTCCTCTGTCTGCTCTGGGGTGCCCTGACCCCCAGGGCAGCACTGACTCTGACCCTCATTCATGGAGAAAGCTTCCCAGACTTCAGGATAGACTGGAATCCACAGAAGTGTGAAATGGATTATAGAGAGCAGTGCAGGTGTGTCACTGGGTGGGAAATTGAGGGTTTGGGGTTTTTAGTCTGTTGTGGATGGAAGCAAGGTGGAGGGCACAGGGTGTGGTCCTGGGTTTCTTCTTCACCTTCTTCTTCCTCCTTCTCCATGGGTTTGGGTGGCATTTTGTAATTGGGCAGAAAAGTCCCCATTGCAGCTCTGTGGGATCAGTTATTGGGTTAAAAGGGAAAATAATCCAGGTGTCAGCTCTTCATTGGATAGTTCAGTCTTAAAAGACCTTGGAACAAGAGACTGTTGGGCATTTTGTGCCTTCTAATGAAAAGCTGCAGAACTCACAGCAGTGAGAGTGTTTTACTGATAACAAACACCTGAGTCCCAACATGAAACACCATCTGGAGTGCCTTCAATCCTGTCCCAGAGAAACCCACAACTGGTGCTGCCACATCAGGCCTTGGCAGGGGCTGCCCAGGGAGCTCTGCAGTGCCCATCCCTGCAGGTGTGCCCTGGAGGTGGCACTGAGTGCTCTGGGCTGGGGACAAGGTGGCCGTGGGGCACAGCTGGCACTGCCTGGGCTGGCAGGGCTGTGCCAGCCCCGGGGATTTGGGGATTCTCAAAAGCAGCAGGACTCAGGTTCTCCCTGTCCCAGCTTTCTGTGCTGAGGGTTTGGCACTGGGAGGGAAACCTGAGAGAAGTCAGAGCTGAGTGCTGACCTGCTCCAGACAGAATTTCTGTTTTCCATCCTCCCTCCTTGGCTTCCTGCTCTTCTGGAAGCCAAAGGAAAGTTTCAGGCTTTCATCACCTGCGTCAGCCTCCCTCCATCCTGCAGAGTCAGAGCAGAGTGGCTTCTCAGAACCTCAGGAACCAGGTGGAAGGGTTATGAAAATAATAATTAAAATAAATGAGGAGGAGAAAATTCACCCAGAGATGGCATTCCAGAGGAACTGGATCTGCCTGGGAATTGAGGCTGTCACTCAACGCAGCCCAGAAGAGCAGGAAACATTTTAAAACAACATCCCCATGTTTCACCCTGGCAGCTTTAAAATAAAATGTTTTGACTTTTCATTTCAAAAATTGACTCAGATTAAATAACTCAGCTAAAAAAAGGCCTGACCTAAACGAACTTTTCCTTCTGGTCTTGCTGGTTTGCCTCCATCCCAAAAATTCTGCAGAGGCTGCAGGAGAATGCTCTGATGAAACATTTCACCACATTTGGTCCTTTTTCTCCCTGGATACAAGAACTCTTTTATTTATTTCCATTTTATTTCTTTCTCTATTCTCATTTTGGGTTTTTTTTCCATTTTATTTATTTCAATTGTATTTATTAATTTCGATTTTCTTTCTTTCTTTATTTCCATTTGATTTCTTTATTTGTCTCAATTTTATTTCTTTATTTCCATTGTATTTAATAATTTCCATTTTATTTATTCATTTCCATTTGATTTTTTTATTTCAATTTTATTTCCATTATATTTATTTCCATTTGATTTCTTTCTTTATTCCCATTTCATTTATTAATTTTCATTTTACTTATTTCTATGTTTCCACTGTATTTACTAATTTTTATTTTATTTCTTTATTTATTTCTATTCTATTTCTTTATTTCCATTGTATTTATTCATTTCCATTCTATTTCATTATTCCTATTTCATTTATTTGTTTCCATTTAATTTTATTTATTTCAATTCTATTTCTTTATTCTCATTTCATTTATTTATTTCCATTTTATTTATTTCTATATTTCCATTGTATTTACTAATTTTTATTTTCTTTATTTCCATTCTATTTCTTTATTTCCATTGTTTTTATTTATTTCCATTATATTCATTAATTTCCATTCTATTTCTTTATTCCCATTTAATTTATTTATTTCAAATTTATTTCTTTATTTCCACTATATTTCTTTATTTCCATTTTATTTCTTTATTTCCAATTGGGGTTTTTTTCAGCAGTAGAATTTGCAGGGGGTTTCCTCTTTTTTTTTTTGAAGGTGGTTTGAAAAGAGTCAAATGTTCATGGCCAGCAGAGGAAAAGACAGAAAAACTGTGTAAAAAAAAGAATAACAAGAAACATTTGGAGAAAGGAAAGGCCTTAAAAATCCAGATAAACACCTAAATATGACTGCATGTAGTAGCCCTCATGAAACTTCTGAATATTTTAAATTTCCTGAATATTTTAAATTTAAAATCAGTGGGGTGCAGGGATGGGTTATTCCCTGGAATCAGACACAATCAGAGGTGATTGCCACTGGGAAAACCAAAAATTTCCCACCTTGGGGATCTTTCCCCCATTTTTTTCTCTCCTGATGTGTGGCAAATTCCAGAGTCCCACTCCAGCTGTTCCACTGGCAAGTGGCACCATTTTTCATAATAATAAAATATTTTTTTTTACCTTACAAATCTCCAAAATCAATCTTTACAACATTAAAAATAAGAACTCAAGTCATAATCAAAGCCAAACCAAAAGTATTATCAATAACACACAAAAATTTTAAAGTAATTTACCTACCCTTAAGAAAAATTTAATTAAGCCTTACAAAAATCAAAAAATTTACAAATTACATTATCCAACTTTTTAAGTATTATTTAAAGTATTTATCCTATTCTCATTTCAAATCACCAACTATTACAAACAAAACTAAACTTCAGGAAAAAAAACACATAATAAATGGAATACCTATCAATACTATAATATATTTATAAATAACTGTAAAAACCACACAAATCAATAATATAACACCACCAAATAACTGAAAGATAAAAATCAAACATTCATAGAACACATCACCCTCTTGCCACCATTTCTCACTGCCTCAGCTCTGGACTGGGATCATTGGGATTCCTCATCAGTGGGATCAAACTGAGAGGGATTTTCCCTCTTTTTTTCCCTGGATTTAGGAACCCCAATATGATTCTCCTGATACTGTAATGAGCTCACTGTTTATTTTTTTAGGGGATATTTTGGGATATTTTGGAAGGGAATTAATTCTTTCACTATTAATGTGAAAAATGAGAATTTAAATGTATTTTTAGTAAGAAGCTTACTTTGAAAAGAGGAGTAATGCAGGTAATTGAGTTATAAAAATTGGAATCATGGAAACATGGGATGGTTTGGGATGGAAGGGATTTTAAGGATCATCCAGTGCCAGCCCTGCCATGGCAGGGACACCTCCCACTGCCCCAGGCTGCTCCAGCCCCAGTGTCCAGCCTGGCCTTGGGCACTGCCAGGGATCCAGGGATGGAATTCCATCCCAGCCCTGCCCACCCTGCCAGGGAACAATTCCTCATTGCCAAAATCCCATCCTTGATTCCATCTGCTCCAAACCCCATCATGGGCCCTGTCAGGACCATGGCTGAGGGAAAAACCCGTCCCAAATCCCTCTTAGGATTCCAAAGGGATTTGTTTGGATTTGAGAGGACCTGGATTTGATGACCTTGGAGCAACCTGAGCCCAAAGTGTGACAAAATTCCACTCCAGGGCCTCCCCACCCTCCCAGGGAAGAATTCCTTCCCCAAATCCCAACTCTTTGGCAGGTTGGAGCCAAGGGTCTGACAAGGGACAAGGTGCAGGAGCTCATCAGCTCTTCTCAACTCTTTCCTCCTGAGCCACTTTAGGGCAGATGATGATTCTCAATTTTCACTTAATGAAACCCCACTGATTAATTAGGTCTGAAAAACCTCACTGGAGGATTGGAAATCTTCCTCTCAGCCAGGCAGGAGGAGGAGAGGGAAGTCTCTGGATTGGTGGGGTTGTTGTTGAGTTCCCTCTGAAAAACCTGGGATGGTGGAAGGTTCCCTGCCTGTGGCAGGAGGTGGAACTGGATGAACTTTGAGTTCCCTTCCAACTTCATGCCAATTCCATGAAAATCCACCTTGGTGCCCAGGCAGCAGAGAGAAGAACAATTACAGAGGTTCTTCCAAAATGTGGGGAGAACATGTCCTTCCAAGACATGTCCTTCCAAGAGAATGTCCTTCCAAGTAGGAAGGAATTGCTGTAAAATGCTGGAATTGTGTCTATTAATTTGTGTTGGATTAAGTGTTTTTCTGATTTAGAGATGGGGTAAATGAGAGTCATTTTAAAGACTTTTATTTTATTTTTAGTTTTATGTGAAGGGTGATATATAGATGTTATAATTCACACTATTATTATTAGAAGTTAATTATTTCTTAATTATAATACACTATAAGTGTTTCTTGGTTTATCAGTTTTAGCTGCACTATGCTGTAAATATTTTCAAGCTAATTATTTAAAATTATTTCTTGTGGGTCTTACTACAATGTATCTTTCATAGTTCTGTTTCTCTAAAATATTTAGTCTTATTTGTAAGGTTATCTTTTGAAACTTGTTTTTAGTTCTATTTCTGTCTTAATAATGTCTGTCTCATTCTATGGCATTTCAAAGTCAGCATTTCTCAAGATTTGCATACAGATGTATATTATGTGAGTTTTCTGTCAGGCTTTAAGAATTTTCTACAAATCTATTTTTCATAAATTTGCTTTTATTTCTTTGTACAAAGTAGGTAATTCCCTGATTCCCTTTCAAGCCAGAGAGGAAATCTGCTGTGAGGTTGAACATTTTTTGAAAAAAAGCCCTCACAAAACACAACTGCAGCTTATACAGACATGCAAAATAAAAGATATATAAAAAATAAAAGATATTCCATCCCTTTAGCTCATTTTCCTTTTGTCCAGACATTTCTGTGGCCTTCAGCAGAAACCCAGCTGTGCTATGGGAGGCACATTAAAGGCTAATTAAATCAAATATTCAAATTATCTCCATCAAAGCTGACTAGAAGTGATCAACACCAGATTTCCTTCTGTGTTACTTAAAACTTGGTGCATTTCTGTGTCATTGGGTAATAATGCATAATGCACACAATTTCTGTGGGCTTGGAATATCATCCCACAGCCAATGACATCACAGCATAGGAAAAAACCTCAAACAGCAATTCCAGAGGGCAGGAGTTATCCAGTTATGTCTTGATAGCAGGGCCTGGACAGCAGCCCTGGAATTGTCTAAGTTGAGGAATATGTGAGAAACCCCAGTATTCTAAACAGAATTCAGTGTTGATTTATATATTTGCCATCAGTTTTCTCTGCTCAGTTTCCACCCTTGGGCACAGGTGGGAATGCAGGGGGGTTTTTTCCACGTTTGTCCCCATTTCCATGTCACTGCAGGAGATTCCTCTGGGTGCTTTAAGAAATGATTGGTCCCAACCCAAATCACTCCATGATTCCATTGGCCAAGCAGGAAAACCTCTGGATGGATGACACCTGGGCCAAGCTGGAAGCTGGGATGAGGACAGCACTGCCATTTCTTTTTTCCTGATGCTGAGACCCCCTGAAGCAGCAGGAGCTGAGTCAGGTTCTTCCTGCTGGAAGTTTGCTTTTCCAACTGCTGCTCTGGGCAGGGAAGAGCCATCCCCCTTACCCACACAGCACATTTATAAACATCCAGCAGCCAGGCATTTTTCCCTTTCTTCCCAGTGATTAAACAGCCATGAAATGTTTTCATTTATTTGGCGCCAGAGTAATCAAAATCAGTCGGAACCGCGGCGATGAAGGGAAGGAAAACAAGGAAAACAAGGAGGCGTGGGATTGATTGTGCTTCTCCTCCCAGGAGCTGGCAAAACTTCTCCCTTGCAGATGAACATCTTCTCCAGCTGGTAATTATTCCCAGTCCTCATGGCCTCTGTCCATCCAGGATGAAGCTTGAAAAGCTCTGGGATTGCTGTGGGAGCACTGGAGGCGGCGTGTGCATGACTCCACGGAGGCAGGAGGGAGCTGCTCCCAGAAAACCTCAGTGGATGGGATTTTCCTGCTTTCATGTCTGCCCCAGTGCAGATTCTGGGTCAGGCCTCCTGATCTCCAGCATCCGGCTGCAGCGGGTGTTTTCCACTGCATCCATATAAAAATGTTTCCATTCCAAGCCTTCAGCGGCTCTGCAGAGGCAGGGCAGGGGGATGAGGTTGGACAAGGGAGTTTAGGGAAAAAAACCACCTCAGAAACAACAAGAAATCCTCCAAGTTTCTCTGCTTTTCAGTTAAAACCCCAACATTTTATATTCACCTCCTCAAAGCGGGATGGATTTCAAGGATGCTGGTTTTGTTTGCATTTTTCCTTCTGTTTCCCTGGATGGCCACAGGACTGCAGATGTGGCACTTCCTGCTTTTCCACAGGAGCATTCCCTACTTCCTCCAGGAAAAGGCACAATCCAAGTACTGCAGCACTTGAACCTCTCAGGATCAGCTGGGAAGAGCTGGAAGTTCAGGGTTTTCCTAAATTAAAAACCAAACCAACCCAAAGCAAAGCTCAACCCCTGAGGTCAAAAAATTAGAACCATTGAGGGCAGTGGTTTTAAATGGAAGGAGGGCAGGGCTAGATGGGATATTGGGAAGGAATTATTCCATGGGAGGGTGGGCAGGGCCTGGCCCAGGGTGCCCAGAGCAGCTGTGGCTGCCTTTGGATGACTCAAAGTGCCCAAGGCCAGGTTGGAGAACCTGGAATAGTGGAATCCCATGGGATGGTCTTGAAGATCCCTTCCAACCAAACCATTCTGGGATTCTGTGGGAGCTGCTCAGGGAAACTGTTGAAGCAGCTGGCAAACCTCCTGTTGTTTCACACCCCAGCCTAAGACCAGATGGGTAATCAAGGATAATTTCTATGGAAGGGCTTTTCCAGCACTACTGGCTCTAGGATTGATGACCATTTACAGAGAATTGACTTTACAATTATCCTGGTCCTCTCCAAGGATAAATTAGGCACAATATGCATTCCAGAGGCTCCAGACTGGGATATTTTTCCTTTTGATGGACTCCTCTTGGCAGACCTGGATTTTGAGGAACTCCAAACTCTGTCCCACAGCTTTCCAAAACTCCTGAGGGTGACAAATCTCTGGGGGACAGAGCAATAACTCCACTTAATCTTGTCAGCCTCCAAGGCTGGGCTGTTTGCAGATAACAGAAATACCTGCAAATCAGGGTAAATCATCTGTGTTAAGGTGCCCAAAATCGAAAGGAAGCTTTCATTTGGTTGATTAATTAGGTTTTAAAATGTGAATGAAGCTTTTTTTTGTGTGACGACGAAAAAAAAAGAGTTGCAAACCAGGCAGGCTCCTAAACCTGTGGGATCATTCAATACCTTTTCCAGTCCACTTGACAGTGGATTGCCAGTTTCTTTCAGATGTTTACAGACATACATTCAGTTTCTGTACAATCCTCTTAATCCCTCTTTTTACTGAATTTAGAGGGGTTAAAAAAAGACCACAGCAGTAAAAAATAAGACAGTGGAAACATGGCTCCTCTGGAGGGTCAGGCATTCAAACCTGCAGGAGTTCAGCCTTCCCCAGGACATGTTCAAGCACAGGGACATCTGTTCCTTGCTCCCAGTGCTCAGCTGGAGGAATTTTTCAGAATTCCCTCACCTGCCTAAGGCAGAACCCAGCTCCTCCAATACCTGCTCCAAAGCTTTGTGCTGCTCATCTGCTGAGAAGTAGAGATCTGTCGAGGTAAATGACATTTATTTCTGGGAACACAGGGAAGAGAAAAGCAAAAAACTTCACCACATTGTTCTGAAGACTCCAGGAGCAGAAACGCCCCCACAAGCTCTGCCTGAGACTTGTTTTCAGTATCACAGAACTTTGCACTCTGTGGTTCTGCTGCTTGATCTGCTCTGCATTTCCTCACAGGCCACCTCTCCACCAGCTGCCATCCCCTGGAGCCCTCAGCAAATTTTGGAGAGACACAAAAAGGATTTCTGTCCACAAGAAAATGGTGTAAATTTGGGGAGTTGTGTCTTATCTGTATTTTTTACCACACAGACAGAAAACATTGCTGGCTGTGCTGAATTGAAAGTCTTTTTACTGCTCTGCCTTGGCTTCTCCACAGCAAAATGCTCCTGACTTGGATAGGAAATCCATTTAAATTCACCCGAAAAGTGCTACTTGTCAAATAATTCCTTTTAAATGTTATCTATGGGATGTTTAATGCTGTGGAGGCAGAGTTAACTGCAGCTTGGAAGGCCACAGATTATCCTGGAGAGTGTAAGTAGTTAATTAAAACAGACATTTATAAGCATCTAATTAAAAGTGCAACTCGAATATATTCTGTTATTCCTAGGGACATGAATCCCAGAGTGGTTTGGGTTAGAAGGGATTTTAAAGATCCATGGGCAGGGACACCTCCCACTGCCCCAGGCTGCTCCAGCCCCAGTGTCCAGCCTGGCCTTGGGCACTGCCAGGGATCCAGGGATGGAATTCCATCCCAGCCCCTGCCCACCCTGCCAGGGAACAATTCCTGCCCAAAATCTCATCCAGCCCTGCCTTCCTCCAACTTAAGGCCATCCCCCTTGTCCTGTCACTCAATGTCCTTGCTCAAAGTCTCTCTCCAGACTTCTCCCAGCCTGGGAGATTTCCTCTGGCTGTGTAAAAGCCTAAACCAGCAGCATTTAGTTACAATCCCTGTACTCTATCCAAATGAAGAGCAGATTATCTGGCCTGGCTGTTTCCCTGAACAACAAATGTCATGAGTAAAAAAAAGGGTTTTTTTAAAAGGTTGCAGAGTTGAGCTAGTTGCTGGCAGAGAAGAGTTCTTTGTTAACCTCTTGTTGTAATCACCTGTTCAGAGTCGGTCGTTAACTCCCTGTTGTTGAGAATTCCCCTTTGTGTCAGTGCCACCCTGCCTGGCCAGGTGGATGGCCCTTCTCGGACAGTGACAGGAGGGGACATGGAGGGCATGCAAACGACCTCGGAGCCAGCATGCCATGGGAAAGCCACCCCACCGAACTCACCACAAAGACCCCAAAAACAACGAGCCAACACAGAATTAAGAGATCAAAGTGATGTCTGCACGTGAGGAACAGAGTCCAGAGCCTGCAGAGACACTGAGAACCTTTTTTGCCCCTTGCCCTAGCCAGGAGGACCTCGGCTGGAGCCAGGACCCTAAAGTTCAAACCAAAAAAATGAACAAGTGGTAACCCTAAAGTTCTTGTGAGGATGGAACCCCCAGCTCTGCCTATTAGTGGACAGAACTGCACTTTCCTCCTCCTCTGAGCCACTCCTGAGGGCAGCAATGGCGTGACCGTGGATCTGTCGGGCCTTCCCACCTGAGATGATCACTATTAATAAAGGCATTACAAAGAAGATAGATTTCGTGCCCTGTTTATTTCAACAAAAATCACAACAAATAACTAAAAGTAATGAAAAACCCAACAAACAGGCCAACATGAGACCTTTGAGACCGGTTCTCTTTCCTGGGATGAACCTGCGAGGGTGGCATTGCCCCCTCTCAGGGTGGCACAGGAGGGCCACCAAGGCCAGGTGTCCCCAGGCTGCTGGCAGCCCCCTCGGTGGCTCCTGCCGGGAACCGGGACACAGCCACGAGCACGGCCACCAGCAGCCCCTGGCCACGTGTGCCCAGAGCTCAGGGCCCAGCAGGGCTGCAGGGACACGGCCCCGAGCCCAGGGACAGAGCAGGGCCCAGCAGGGCTGCGGGGACATGGCCCCAATCTGAGGGACAGAGCAGGACCCAGCAGGGCTGCGGGGACACGGCCCTGAGCCCGGGGACAGAGCAGGGCCCGGCAGGGCTGCAGGGACACGGCCCCGAGCCCGGGGACAGAGCAGGGCCCGGCAGGGCTGCGGGGACAGAGCAGGGCCCGGCAGGGCTGCAGGGACATGGCCCCAATCTGAGGGACAGAGCAGGGCCTGGCAGGGCTGCAGGGACACGGCCCCGAGGCCGGGGACGGAGCAGGGCCCAGCTGGGCTGCAGGGACACAGCCCCGAGCCCAGGGACAGAGCAGGGCCCGGCAGGGCTGCAGGGACATGGCCCCAATCTGAGGGACAGAGCAGGGCCCGGCAGGGCTGCGGGGACACGGCCTCGAGCCCAGGGACAGAGCAGGGCCCGGCAGGGCTGCAGGGACACAGCCCCGAGCCCAGGGACAGAGCAGGGCCCGGCAGCTCTGCGGGGCCGCCCCGAGCGCGGCCTCACCGGGACGGCAGTGGCGCCACACGGGGCTGGGAGGGAGCCGGCCCTGCTGTCCCACACAGAGCTGCTGCAGGGGCTGAGTAGGAGCTCCCGTCCCTGGAGCTGTGATCCTGGGATTCTGTGAAAGTTATCCTAAAGCAGCAAAAATGGGGATGTGGCTGGGAACCACCTGGCAAAGTGGAAGGTGTCCCTGCCCACGTGTCACCATGCCATGAGGGGGAGATGGCTCTGCCCCAATCAAGGGGCAAATGGGACCATGGGAGCACAACAGAAGGATTTTATTCAACAACACGGATTTGACTGCACAAGAGGTGTGAGGGAGAGAGAAAGAAAGAAAGAGGAAACTCCTGTCAGAGAGAGGAGACACAGAGCAGGAGATAATCAGCTGGAACTACGTGAGCTGTAAGGTCCCTGCCAACCCCAAGCGCTGTGCTCTGTAGAAGTGTTACGGACTCCAGCAGTGACTCCCCAGCTGCTTTCTGCTGAGCAGGCCCTGGGCAGGGACAGGGGAGCAGGGGGGGCAAAGCTTCAGCCACAGGCTCAGCGGCAAGTTCCTCCTGGTGGATGTTCTGTGTGCAAACTAGGAGTGAAATTGGGGAGAAGAGCCCCTGCAGCACCTTCACAGGCACAGCAAGCCCGGGAAGGAGCAGCCCTTGCTCCTGGCCCACGCCACACCCGCGCTGCCTTTCTGAGCCAGCCTGGCTCCCGGGCCACGGGCAGCGTCCGAGTGGGGCTGTGCTGGCTCCGCTCTGGCGGCTGCACAGCCCTGCTGCCAAGGGCTCTCTCCCAGCACAGCTCTCTCTCGGCCGGGCTCAACGGGCGCCTTCAGTTCGCCTGCAGAGAGCAGCGCCAGCCCTGCCCTGCCCGCCCGGCCGGCAACTCTCCCGCTGGGCTGGGGCTGAGCACTCACTGCTCGCTGGGGACTCCGTGCCGCTGCCTGGGAAAGGACATCGGCACCGCTGAGAGACTGGAAATGAAACCTGGGCACTCTGTTCTGGTGCCTTTTGAGAAACTTTATTAGAAAATAAAAACATTCTTCAACAACGGGAACAGTGTTGGGACATTAGAATGTATCCTAATCACAACATATGGTATATTAAGGTTTTTATATCATAGACTGAAATATAAATATACAATATGAAATGAAAAGAAATTATTTGTTAGTTTTATTTATTCATTCAATTTTCTCTTCATTTTTCTATTTTTATCCTTCTTAATGTTTTTCTTCATACTACTCTTTCTTACTACTCTTGTTCTTTGCTACTTCTATGTATTTCTAAATTCTTGTGTTCATATTCGTATTCGTATTCGTATTCGTATTCCTATTCCTATTCCTATTCCTATTCCTATTCCTATTCCTATTCTTCTTTTTCTTCTTCTACATATTTTTAAATCCTTATTCCTATTCCTAGTACTCTTCTTCTTCTAAGTATTTCTAAATTCTTATTCCTGTTCTTCTTCTATGTATTCTTAAATAAGCCTTCTCTGTCTTGTCTTCTTCCTCTTTGTCGTCTACTTCATCTTCTTTGTCCTCTTTGTTGTTGACTTGCAGTTGTTTGTGCTGAGAGTCCATTCCAGGAGCTGTGCTTTGTGCCCAAGAAATGGCTGCTGTACCTTCCAGGCCCGGGGCCAGGTGTGTGTGGGGTGGGGCAGGGGGAGCTTTGGGCTCTTTGGGTGGGCATTGTCCAAGCCTCACTGCCCAGGTGTTGGTGGCTCTGCCTGGTGCAGTTTTGCTTGGCTTGCTTGGCTTTGCTGGCCCACCCAAAAGCTTTTCCCTTCCCTGCCTTGCAGGAGCTGCAGCAGCAATCTTTCAGCCCCTCGAGCTGAACCCAGCAGCTGCTGCTCCCACACCAGAGCAGCGGGCCCGGCGGGAGCGGGGCCGTCCCGTTCCAGCCCCAAGCATCAAGGAGCCGAGCCGGGCACAGAAAGCACAGCCAGAGACTCCAGCCCAGCTGCTTTGGCTGCCTGGACAGGAGCTGGAGCCCAGAGAGCCGCCAGGGCTGTGCCTCCTGCTGCAGGGAACTCCTCTGGGGAAGCTCCGCTTCCCTCAGCGGGAAAGCCGCTGCCGTCTCGCAGCCCAAGTCAGGAAGGGGAATTTCTTCAACGTTTGCCCCATTCTCCAGGAATTCTGGGTCTTTGTTCCTGTGTCTGTGTGGGCCAGGGGAGAGAGTTCTGTGAGCATTCTGTTGGAATCAACTGCTGCGTTTGGGTTTTGCCACTTTCCTCTCTTGGAATTCATTTTCTGTTTGTGGAGGGCAATTGCTGAAAGCCTTTAGAGGAGACCTTGCATTTGAGAGTATCTTCTCTTCAATTGGTCCCAAAACTAAACCAGTCGTCTTCTTCTTCATTATCTTTTTCCACTTGATCTTCACGGTCTTGTTTCCATCATCATCATCATCTTCACTTCATGTCTTCATATTCTTTGTCTTCTGCGTCTTCTGCGTCTTTTCTGTCTTCTTGCTCTTCTTCGTCTTCACCTTCTTTGTCATCTTCTTCCTCATGTCCTTCATCTTCTTTGTTTTCATCTTCTTCTTCTTTTTCTTCATCCTTCTCTCATTTTACTCCTCTGGCCGTGGTCTCATGCAGGGACAGCGGAACAGCCCCCGCAGCGCCCGCAGCGCCCGCCTGAAGCGGGAGGGACGTTTCCTGGGCACGCCAACACCCGGCAAGGCCTCCTCAGCAGCTCCGCACCGGGCAGCAGCTGCCGGCTGGGCCTGCGTGGGCCGGCCCGGGGGACGAGAGGCACTGGCCAGGGCAGGGGCTGCCAGCTGGGACACCTCTTCCAGAGAAGAGTTTGCCCATCGGGTCAGCAGTGACACCACTTCATCTTCCAGGTTCTCACTTTTGGCATCCCTCTCACTTTCGATGTCCCTCTCGCTGCAGGGCTCACTCCCCCAAACCGAGGTCTCCTGGCTGCCTTCAGGTGACAGCTTTGACCCTGCCAGCTCGGACTCTGCCCCTGCCCGCTCCGGCTGCTCCCCGGGGGCCGGGAATCCCGGCAGGGCAGAGCAGGTGCCGGGGGCGCTGTGCGGGGCGGGCGCCGCTCCCGCTGCCGCCTCCTCAGCAGCTCCGCACCGGGCAGCAGCTGCCGGCTCGGCCTCCGTGGGACGGCCCGGGGCACGAGAGGGGCTGGCCAGGGCAGGGGCTGCCTCTGCTGCCACCTCTGTGCCCACGGGGCTGCCACAGCTGGGACCCTCTGGGGGACAAGGCTGCCTCTCCTCCTCCTTCACTGGGCCCACAGTGGCTCGCAAGAAGTCCCAAGAGCTGGAGCTCAAGCTGTCATCCTGGGACACCTCTTCGAGGGAAGACACTGTCAGCTGGGACAGGTCTGACTCTGTTTCCTCACTGTAGGTGTCCCAGTCACTGTCCCAGGCCGAGGTCTCCTGGCCGCCTTCCTGGGACAGCTCTGCCACTGCCCGCTCCGGCTGCTCCCTGGGGGCCGGGAATCCCAGCTGGGCAGACCCGGTGCCGGGGGGGCTGTGGGGGGCAGGCACCGAGCCCTCTTCCCTCTCAGCTCTGCCGGTTCCTGCCACTGCTGGATCCTCACTTTCTTCCTGCTGTTCCTGTGGCTGCTGCTCAGATCCCTGGATCTCCAGCAGTACCTGGCTCACGATCACACAGATGATGAGCCAGGCTAACTCCAGCAGAGCCTGAGCCTGGCTCCAGCCTGGGGGGCTGACAGGGCCAGGGACTGGGCTCTGTGTCCCTGCTGATGGCAGCTCCTTCCTGGGGGCAGGAGGCTCTGCTGCCTCTTCTGCCTCAGGAGCCAGAGGCTCGAGGGTCTCCTTCTCCTCGGCAGCTCCCGCTGGGGCAGCAGCTGCTGCCTCGGCCTCCGTGGGACTCTGTAGGGAAGGAGAGGCGCTGGTTAGGGCAGGCACTGCCTCTGCTGCCACCTCTGTGCCCACGGGGCTGCCACAGCTGGGCCCCCTGGGCGACAAGGCTCAGGCTCCTCCTCACTCACTGGGAGCAAGGATCTGTCCCACATCTCAGAGCTGATGTCATTTCTCCGCTGGGACAGCTCCTGCCTGCTCACATGTTCCTCCCACTGGGACAGCTTTCGCTCACTGCCATCGTCCCACCAGGGCAGCTCTTGGGCTGCAGCGTCTGCTCCTTGGGACAGCTCCTTGCCACTGCTGGCTCTCCCCTGGGACAATTCCAGCTCTCTCCTGTCTTCCCATGGGGTCATGTGGCAGTGCACATCTTGTCCCCATGGTCAGAGGCCTTGGTACCTCCCACCTTCCCTCTGGGAAAGCTCTTGGGCATCGTGCCATTGGGAATCCTCTGGGACACTCACATCTCTCTGCAGGGACTCCTTGTGGGATCTCTCGTCTTCTCCCCATCCCAACTCCTGCTGCCCACTCACATTTATTTCCCACTGCAATATCTCTTGGCTTGTCACACATTCTTCCCACTCGCACACCTCTTGGTACATCTCACTGAGGACTCTCCCCACTGCTACAGCTCCCGGACTGTGACAGTTTCTTCCTGTTCCTAGAGCTCTTGGTGTGTCCCACCTCTGCACTGGGAAACTTCCCAACCTCTCACACATACCTGGAACTGGTACAGCTCTGGGCTGCTTCTGGATCTCCACTGGGACATTTCTTGGACTCTCAGTATTTCTGTCTGGTATGTCCGTTACACACCTTCCCACTGGGAAAGCTCTTCCTCACTTTCACCTTCCCACTGGGAAAGCTCAGGGTCCTCGTTGGCAAAGGGCCTCTCCTCCTCCTCAGTCTGTGACAGTGGCAGGTCTGACCTGCCCACTGCCCCCAACCACTGCCCGCTGGGGGCCTCCAGCCAGCTGGGCAAGGGGCTGGCGACCGGGAGTTGGAGTTGCCTTTGTCCTCGTCGCTGTCGTTGCCTGGCGCTGTCGGCCTCTGTGGCTGTGGGCGTCCAGCGCAGACAGACAGACAGACACAGGGAGCTGCTTCCTGCACAGAGAGCGGCTCTCCTGTGACTGGGCACCCCAGGGCTCTGCGCCCCTCAGACACCCTCAGCCAGGGCGGGGCTCCCTGATGTCACAAGGCTCTCTGGCCACCACCACGTCCCACATCACAAAGGGCCCCCACACCGTGTGCCTGTGTCACAAAGGGCCACCGCCGGCCGCCCGACATCAGTGCAGCAGCCAGGCAGCGGCTGGCAGCAGCCCCGCACTCGTGGCCTTTGGCCCCTGCTGTGCCCAGAGCCCTGAGAGGCTTTGGCCACGCTGCCACAGGACAGCCCCAGCCCCACGGTGCAGAGCCCTGGATTCTGTTCCTCACTTCTAGACTCACTTCAATCTGTTAATTTCATGTTGGCTCGTTGATTTTACGGATTTTTGCTAGGTTTGGTGAGGGGTATCTCCATTTGCATGCCCACCCCGTGTCCCCTCCTCCCCCGAGTGCCATCCTCCAGGGAGCAGCAGGGTGGTACTCGACAAAGGGGGATTTCCAACCATCAACAACAGGTAGTTAACGAAAAACTACTAACAACAGGTGATTACAACATGAAACCATCAACAACAAACACTTAGAACTCCACCCTGGCAGCAACTGGTGTAACTTGTGAGCTCTGCAACCTTTTAAAAAAATGGGTGACTTTTCTACTCATAACAGGCTCAGCTGGGACAATGTCACCCCTGGGCTCAGCTGTGTCAGATGTGACACTAAACCCACAGGCTTTAGTCTATTTGGGATTAGGAAATGAGGGTTTTAGTCTCCTTGGGATAGAAAATCACTTTGGATTGCACTACTCTGTTGTACTCTGGGCCTTAAAGGCATAATAAACACTTAACTGGTATCATTAAAAGTCCAGGTGGGTCAAAAGTCATCAACAGGTAGTTAGAACATCTCTACGGACAAAACGTTCAATTTGCACAGTTCTGTCATTTGTTGTCTTATCTTTTACAACTTGTACATTTCTTTCCTGTGCTCTTCTGTTTTCTGGAAACATTGAAGCAGAACTGAGCAATACCAGGGAAAAACCCAACAGCTGCCTCCAAGGCTGCAGAATGGGTGTGGAGCTCCCGGAGGACTCCCAGGCTTCAGCCGGGCACCAAAGCCCCTCTCCTTTCCCGGGCTGCAGGGCAGCACACACGGAGTACAATCAGAGCTCCTCCTGATTTCCCAGGCTTGCCCTGCATCACTGATCCAGAGCCTCCTCCCAGTGCGGTGAGTCAGAGGAAACAGACCAAGTGTGCTTCGGCATCTTCTGGTTTCTCTTCAATTTTCCCCTCTTGGCACAGCTTTGAAGTGCCAAGCTGCAGGTGGGAGCACACCTGATGTCCCCCAGGCCTCTCCTCTGGGCTGGAGCCCTGCAGGGCAGCTCCACCCTGAACAATTCCTATTCCCATTGCAGGAGTCTCCTTTGGTGCGGAAAAGACAGAAAGAAAGGAGCATTCCTGCCTTCCCCTCTCTCAGAAGTCCTCAAACTTCCCTCCTGCTGCTCACACAGAGAAAACGCTGGCCTAGGGACTCTCTGCTGTTGGATTTTGGGCAAGGGAGGAGGGGGACATTTGCTTGTCCCCGTGGACAGAAGAAATGGGTGACATCCAGGCCCAAATACTCCTGTGGGTTTTGTCATCCTTCAGTGATTCTTATTTAGTTTTGGAAAGCAGAGAGGTTAATTGGCTGCCCCCAGTTAAGGGGTGTTATAAATGATTGAATCCGCAGCCAAATTTAAAAAAATTGACAAAGATTTATTATATTAATTACAAATTGTCAAAAAATCCGCCACAGCCAAGACAGCGTCAATTTCAGAATTTGGCGCTGGGTGAACCTGGATCTGACTGACAGAGTGTCAGCGTCTCCCCGGAGGTTCACCCCGATTGCCTGGTACAGCCTGCTTATATCCCCAATATTTTCCCTGAGGCCTGAGTAACAGGATGTCCCCTGTGTTTCTTCATATGTAGAGTTAGAACACAGGGATGCAAAAGTCAGTTCCAGCGTTTCCACAACCATCTAGGTTCTTCCTGGATGTTCTTTTCACATGGATAACCGAGTCCATACGGATGCAAAAGGCAAGCCTCGATGTCTGTATAGCTCTGTATAGCTTTCTTTCACATGTACTCGGGTGGTGCCAGTACTTTGGGACAACTGATGTAATCTGTTCCTGGTTGCTCCTGAATAGTTTAATCATCGCAAGGAAGATGACATTCATGGCCCGGGAAGGCTTCATTCTCAAGCTAAAGACTTGATATTATCTTTAGCGTGTTCTGGGAACTGCTTGAATAGGAATGGACTATGCTCCCGGCCAGAGTGGTCAAGGGCATGTGGTGGATTCATCTAATATTTTATACATACACATATTTACTTATGGCATGAATTAACCATACATATATAACAGGGGCAAATGACTATTTTGCTTTCAGTATCTCTTTTTAAAAAATAATCTTTATGTTCTTGGCTTTTTTGACCTTGTTTGCATTTCTTATTCCCCCCTGCTCTCTCTCTACTTTTAGATTCCTCTCTCTGTGTGGTTCCTTCAAATACAACCCTCTGAGTGAGGGTATAAATCAAATATAAAGTCTCTGCAGAGGGATTACAGAATGGGCAACTTGTTCCTTTCATGAGGCTTTGGCTCCCATTTTCCACACTGGGCAACCTCCTCATTCCATATTTTGCCTTTGGAAGATCCGTTTCCCAACCAGAAATATATTTACATTGAAAAAGGAAGCTTATGTTATACCAAACACAATTTTATCACTTCTTAACAGAGGCCAGACACCACGAATCTGAAATCCCTGCAGCAGAGGAGTATTCCCATCTCTGTGCCTGCTCCAAGGGTGAACTCTTGCCTCTGGAATTTGCTTCCTCCGAGAGTTCAGCAGAGCCAGCCTTCGTGGGGCTGGAGGGCACCCTGGTGAGGAGCTTGGCTTTGGCAAACCCCAGGCTCAGCTTAGCACATTGTTACAGGGAGCCATCCAAAATCAGGGAGGAAAGGAGCCTGTCGGGCCAAAGTGGAAGTGTCTGGGTATTATTCCCTGGGATTGCCAGGATGTATTTTTAAATATGGAGAAATGCCCAGAAATGGTCTGTTCTGTGCATCAAAAAGGTGCAACCAGGAATATTCATGTGTGTGAATAAATACGCATTTCTATGGGGATATCCTGTTCTGCTCCCTGCTCAGCTTCTCCAAAAATGATTAAAAGTGAATGTGAAGGAGAAAATGGTATTGTGTAGAAGGAGAAAATGTTATTGTGTTGTGCCAATTGATCCATGTTAATTGATCCAAATCTCTGGGGTCACACCTTTTGTACAGGGAATTATGTTTAGGTTGAAAAGGATCTCAAAGATCTTCTAAAGATCCCCAGGGTTGGGGCTGCTTCATCCCTGGCAGTGCCCAAGGCCCGGCTGGATGGGGCTTGGAGCACCCTGGGATAGTGGAAGGTGTCTCTGCCCATGGAGGGGGTGGAACTGGGTGATTTTTAAGTCACTCCCAACCCAAACCATTCCCTGATTCCATGGAAAGAACTGGAGCAATTTACAGCACAAATTAATTTGTCCTGACTTTTCCCAGGCTCATTTTTAGGGTTCATGTCCCGCGCCAGCTTTTCTTCCATCTCCTTTGTTTGGACATCAGCAGGAGCCAGAACCCTCAGGTGCCACCTGGTGCCATCCCAGCATCTCCAGGATGAGGAAGAAATGACAGGATTGGAAAGAAGGAAGCACCCACCCACATTTTCCAGGGGAAATGGAGGGAAAAAGAGAGGAAATTGCTTTCCCAAGGCTGCCTGGGAAGCCTGGCAGGACTTCTCTCAGTGGCTGTACCCATCCTGCCTGGCTTCTGTTCCTACCTACTCCATCCATCCCTTGGCTCCAGCACGTTTGGAAAAGCTTCCCATGGATGTGTTCCTATCCTGCCTTTTGTTGTTGCTGCTCCTGCTGCTGTGCTTTGTGTATGAAAAGGACTTTTCCAGCCTCTTTCTCTGCCCAACGAGATCAGTTGCAACCACAAACCCAACAAAGGTCAGAATTTCACGACCAAACTGCACCAGAGAAGAAAAGCCTTGTTCAAAAGCAGGATGTTGGCCCAGGTATTTGCATGGTCACCATGCAAATGACCCCAAGCATTTTGCTTAAGGAAATTCCAAATTTCCAGTATGGATTCAAAGCCACGCCACAAACAAGGGGGAAAAAAAGGAAAGAAAAGGAAGAATAATGGCTAAATAGAATTGTATTTGATAATTTAATAATCCTTTCAAAAATGATGTGAATATTTAAACCTGCTGATGGGGCAGGTGCTTCCCTGAATTACTTTTGGGGAGGTGAAGGCCACCCTGTCTCACATCTGAGCAGCATCTTGAGCAGAAGGGAGCTCCTGCTCAGCTACAGCAACAATAATCTGGTTTTAATCTGCTCTCCATCCCACTAATTGGCGTGCAGGGATCTCTTCCAGCTCCCAGAGGAGCCCTGCGAAGCTCTTTGCCTTTTCCTCCCTCTCCCCTCTTATGCTGGGGCAGCTTCAGCTACAAAATCTCAGGGGACTCCTCTGTCTACAGGAGGTCGAAACTTGAATTTCCCCTCATCCCCCACTTGATCCAGGCTTTAATAGGATTCCCTGATTCCTATAATGAGGATTTCTTTTTCTAAAGAAGCTTGAGGGGGTTCTGATGGTAGCAGGAAAATCCAACAGGTGTTTCCAGCCATCCATGGGGAGTACCCAAACCTCATGCATGATTCCTTGGATCACCAGGGGGTCACAGACTGGATGCTGAACCTGAGTGGAGGCCCTCCAGCAGGATCCAGACCTGGAAAATATCCAGACCTGTTGGAGCCCTGGCTGCTGAGAATTCCAGACTTTCTGTGCTGCCAGGCACTGACCCCCAGAGAACACTGCAGTGACCTGAGGCCCTGGAGAAGCTTCCAGAATGGAATGACAGAACTGGGATTGTGGGGGTGCAGTTTGGATAGAAGTGTGTGATATCACAGGGTGGGAAACTCAGAGTTTGAGCATTTAGAATGCAGGAATAGACAGAAAGCAAGGGGGAGGTTTTAGGGTGGAGGCTGCTCCTTCTTCTTCACCTTCTCCTTGTTCTTCTCCTTGTTCTTCACCTCCTTCTCCCTGGGTTTGGGTGGTTTTGTGTCATTGGATAAAAAAGTCCCCATTGCAGCACGGGTGGTTGGGTATTGGGTTAGAAGTGAAAATAATTGAGGTGTCATTTCTGAATTGGACAGTTTGTCCTTCAAAGGCCTTGGAGAGAGAGACAGGGCTCCATTTTTAGTTTGTGGCAGTGAAATGCTGCAGAGCTCAGGGTGTGTGAGACTGTGACAGAGATCAGAACTGATAAACATCTGAGTCCAACAAGAAATACCGTCTCACACATTTAATCCCAACCTTGACTAAAAAAAAGATAAAACTCGACACAGACCTTCTGCATAAACCACACCACAGTCACGGACAGGTCCTCAGGAGAACCAGGAGGAGAAAAGAATGGGAAGCAGCTGTACAAGATGGGATAAAACTGTGAGCATGAGAGAGGGAAGGGAAGACCAAAATCTTTGTGGCTTTCATTTCCACAGGGTCTGTGGTCAGGACAAATTTCCTTTTCCTGCACTTCCAGAGTTATCTGATACAACAGGGCTGACTTTTCATTTGGCAGTTTTTTCCCTGCTGCCCACATTGGGAAAATGTGGAGCCCCCAGAAAACAGCACCACATACCACCACTGCCCCTCCTCGTGTTCCCCATCACCCTGGGATATTCCCAGTGCCATTCCCTGCCTGAAAGCTCCCTGGCAGCTTTTCCTGCTGTTCACTTTCACCTGCCAGTGAAGGCCAGGAGTTGCAGTAAATAAAAACCAGCCCAAATTTTATTTAAAGCAACTGTAGAAAGAGGATCAGGGCTAATAAATTGCAGATTGACGAATGGCCGCCTTGGCTGGGGAGTTCCATTAAATAAAAACCACAGTTTATCACTTCAAAAACAAAAAAAAAAAAATCTGGGCTATCATGAGATGCTGTAACAAAGCATGACCCATTTTTTAATCCATTGTTTATTTTGTTACCATGGACATCTTTAACTTCCCCCTGAATCAGTTAAAGCAGGAATTTGCTTTTTCAGACATATGAGAAGGTTTTATTCAGAATGCATTAAAGCAGAAAGTGCTGAAGGAAAGAGAGGCTCCATCTTCAGCTTTTCAGCTGCTGGATCTGTCGGTTTGATGGAGAAGCTGGATATCTGAGCTGTACATCAGATTGGAAGATGGATCCCTGGAAAGTCTGGAGAAAAGGAGGCTCAGGGGGGACCTCACTGCTCTGCGCAGCTCCTGACAGGAGGGGCAGGGAAAGGAGGAGAGGAAATGGCCCCAAATGGCACCAGGGCAGGCTCAGGTTGGAGACTGGGACAGAAAATGTCCCTGGCAGAGTGGTCAGGCCTTGGGCTGAGCTGCCCAGGGAGGTTTGGGGTCACTGTCTCTGGGAATGTTCAGGATGTGGCCTTGGGGACAGGGTTTGGGGTGATCCTGGTGATTCCTTCCCCCACGAGGAGGAAGGCAGGTCAGGAATAATCACTCAGACAGAGAGTAATTAACTGAGTGTCTCAAGGCTGGGTCTGAGTTCTCAGAGCTGTGAACTGAGCATGAAGCACAGAAATTCTCCAGTTTTTCCTGCTCTCCTCCCCAAGGATCTGACTGGATCTGCTAATGAACCATCCCATTAAACAGGAGAGGAGTAATCCACTCTGGAGCAGGGCTGGCTGCCAAGGAGTTCAAGTTGTTAGGAAAAAATCAAGTGGTGGTGCTGGGGTGGTACTGGATGATCCTGAAGGGCTCTTCCCACCTTTATGATCCTGGAATTCTGTAAAAATAAAATCCTTCCAAGAGGGGCAGCTGCCTGTGACCATCACTGAGCAAGGAACATCACAAACCTTGCCAGGAGCTCTGGGAACAGCTGCTCCACAGGGAGCCTTACACTGAGAGGGAGTTTGGAATCTTTAGATGGAGTAAAAGCTTCCCACCAAACAGAATTTTACTCACAGACAACTACACCTTTATTCCTCCTCTCCAACAACCTGCAGAGAGCTAAATTTGGAAAGACTTTTTAAGGAGCAAAGAAATACACACAGATGGATGCCTTCAATAGTTTCCACAGCTCCAGCCTAAAGCTAAAAATCACCTGTTCCCTTTTCCTCCGGTGCTTTTCCCTTAAGGCTGAGATTTGCAACTGCTGATACCCTGCAGTGAGTGACAGAATGAGGTTATTTAATTCCAGCAGCAAGGAAATTCGGTATTTTATTACTCACCAGAGGCACGTTGTGTTCTGCTCTTGGAAGTTCATATTCCTGTGTAAATGTTACAGGAATGAGGCATTGAACATTCCTGGCCCACTGGTGGAGTCTGAGCAAACTGGGATTTACTGGTACATCCAGGGTGTGATGACAGCTTGCCCTCAGGAAAACCTGGATTACAGGAGCCCTGCAGCTGATGTGGAAAGCTTGGACAACGCCAGCATGATTGTCTGGAAAGGAAGGAATGCTGCAGGAGGATGATGATTATTTTTAAGTTCTAAACCATTCCTAAAGCTGGGATTTCTGAGAGTGAGGGAGGAATCTTCACCAAGAGCTCCTCACACCGAACAACTCGAGTTTATGAGAATTGCTTTATAAATGTGCTGTGTTATTTGGGCAAGCTCTGTCTCAGCATAGACACCTCTCATTTCCCAGAGTCATGGAATCATCAGGGTTGGAAGAGAGACCTTCAGAACCCCCTGAGCCTCCTCTCCTTCAGACTAAACCCCAAACATCCCCTCCCAAATGTGTTTTCCAGCCCTTTCCCCTGGTAACCTAAATTTTAGGTGTCCTTTGCCAACTCCATCTTAAAATGGAGCTTGAAAAGTCTCCCACAGTCGATCTTTGCTCTCTCAGGGTTGGGATTTTTTAATTCTGCCTCCACAATTAGGCCAAGTTTAACCTCCATGAGGAGGAAGGTAGGTCAGGAATAATCACTCCGAGACAGAGAGCAATTAACCAAGTGTCTCAAGGCTGGGTCTGAGTTCTCAGAGCTGTGAACTGAGCATGAAACAGCTCAGAAATTCTTCAATTTTTCCTTCTCTCCTCCCCAACTACAAGACTGGATCTGCTAATGAACCATCCCATTAACTAGGAGAGGAGTAATCCACTCTGGAGCAGGGCTGGCTGCCAAGGAGTTCAAGTTGTTAAGAAAAAATCAAGTGGTGCAGCCCTTCAGGCTGTGAATGTGCCAAAACAACAGCAACAACCCCAATCTGTTCTCATGGCCCAGAATATGAACCAGACACAAAGAACTTTCATTAAAAAGCCACATTTTCTGCACAGAGTTTTCCCTGGAGAGAGCGACGTTCCCCGCGCCGTCAGTGGGGTGGATTTTACACTTCATTAAATGCCTTGATCTTCTCAGCACGTTAGGCTGGGACACGACAACTTAATCTTGAGTTTGGTTGGGTTAATGATTAAAACAAGGCTTTGTGCATGTGGGTGTCTGCAGGTGCCCACAAACTCCTTCACCAGGCCTTGAAAAGTGAAATGTTCCATGTTCCTGCCACAGGAGTTGGTGTAAAATTGGTGGGTTTGCACTTTTTTAGCTGCAGGGTCACAGGGGAACTTTTAAAGCCTTGAAATTCTCCTGGGATGTTCTCCAGGGTGGGAATCAGCCCCACGGTGGGATCCTTGGAGCTCCAGGATCTGATGTTGGAGTGATGGGGGAAAGGGGGAGCAGAGCCTGAGACATTCCCAGCTGTTCCCAGGAGAACCTCATGGATTTCAGCAATTCCCAGTGCCGGGGGCTGCTCCCTGACACTCACATGGACCCAACCATCCTTGGAATGTGGTTTCCATCTGGATATTTCAGTGAAATAAAGATGTAGGGGAAGCTGAAGGCTCTCAGTGCTGGAAGCACTTAAAGTACCTCAGGCTCAGGGTGTAGCCAAGGAAGTTTATTTCACCCAACTTCAGCTTTGTAAAGCAAGAGTTGTAGGCCCAGCTCATTCCCTTGACTTCCTGGACAGTGAAGGGTGGGGAGGTGATTCCCAATCCCTACTCTGGGGCTCCCAATTCAAGAAAAATGTGAATCTGTAGGAATGAGTCCAGGATGCTGTGAGGGCTGGAGGGAGCCAGGCTGGCAGAGCTGGAATTGTTCAGCCTGGAGAGGAGAAGGCTCCAGGGAGAGCTGGGGGTGCTCACCTGGAGAGGAGAAGGCTCCAGGCAGAGCTCAGAGCCCCTGGCAGGGCCTGAAGGGGCTCCAGGAGAGCTGCAGAGGGACTGGGGACAAGGATGGAGGGACAGGAGCCAGGGAATGGCTGCCAGTGCCAGAGGGCAGGGCTGGGTGGGATCTTGGCAATGAGGAATTGTTCCCTGGCAGGGTGGGCAGGGTTGGGATGGAATTCCATCCCTGGATCCCTGGCAGTGCCCAAGGCCAGGCTGGACACTGGGGCTGGAGCAGCCTGGGGCAGTGGGAGGTGTCCCTGCCCATGGAACTTGTTGATCTTTAAGGTCCCTCCCAGCCCAAATCATTCCATGATTCCATGACATTGCCCAGTTAAACAAAACTGAACAATAAATATGGATATTTAGAAATTTTTGGAAATCTTTTTTCTAACAGGGAAAGCCCTCTCTATTGTTCCCTTCCACAACTTAGGCCAGAAACGGTTCCCCAGTACAGACCAGCACTAGAATTCCTACATTTTTAATATTAATAAACCATGGAATCACAGGAAGGAGGGTGCTGACTCCTCTTTTAGGAAATGTGACTGTTTATCCCTCTTCTTTATTCCAACAGAAATTAAAAGCAGAGATTTAGGCATCAAATAAATCGGAGATCATAAACCAAATGGCAG
This sequence comes from Fringilla coelebs, assembly GCF_963513975.1. NCBI lineage: Eukaryota > Metazoa > Chordata > Aves > Passeriformes > Fringillidae > Fringilla > Fringilla coelebs. The sequence continues at coordinate 1,940,792 of NC_140029.1, read as the reverse complement.
GAGGGATGGGGAGAGAAGAGAGAGCAAACCTCGAAGGTAAGGAACAAAACTTCAGTTCATGACCTGGATTATGGAATTATGGAATATCCTGAGTTGGAAGGGACCCACCAGGACCATTGAATTCCAACTGGATCAAACAAGCAGCAATTTTTTTCCATTTTGTAAGATTTTCTCCTTTTTTTTGCCAGCTTTTGGAGCTCCAAGACATGACATGTAAAAAATAAAACTAAATCAGCACTTGCTGTAATTCCTGGCAGTATTCCCAAGACTTTAATCCAGGAGTGATTATTCAGTAGGAATTCGGATGTTTTTAATATGTTCAAGCAAACAGTTGGTTGGAATATCCTCTAAAATGCAGGATCTGCTCCCTGGTTCCTCCACCAGGTGATCAGGAAGCAGATCCAGAGAAGCAAACCCAGCACAGAACCCTTGGGGGTTTTTTTGGCTTTTTCCCAACTTCCCATCCCTTTTAATGCGTTTTGGGATTGTCGTTCCCCTCACTTCATCCTCCTCGATTTTTCACTTGGAATTTCTCTGAAGGCCTTTTGTTTGGGATCATAACTGGGCACTGAGATCAGAATCCCACAAACCCCTGGTGGAGCCAGCCAGGACCGAGCACCTGCTCCCAGACGTTTCCTGCGTGGGCAGCCGAGTTCGGGGACGCTTCAAATCCCGGTTACGGAAAATTCCCAAATTCCAGGGGGGGTTAAAACTGGATGACAACACCTCAGTTCCCAGCCCTGCTGGTATTTGGTGCAAAAACAGCTCAATTTTGTGGGGTTTAGGTGAGAAGAGAAGGAATCTGGTCCTAAGTCTTTAGTTCAGCCACGTTTCATCATTGTTCTCTTGTTGTCTCCAAGTGATGTTCCCATCCTAAGTTCATGTTGGAAAAAAAAGGGAATTACTATGGTAGTTATTCTGAAATATTTTTCACATTCTTCTATTATTATTATTATTATTATTATTATTATTATTATTATTATTATATTTTAAATCCATGTCTTTTTCTGTTGCCTCCACATTAAAAAAAAAAAAAATTAAAAAATCAAAAAAAGGAAGAGAAAAAAACACTTTAAATTGCCAGGGACAATTTCTATACTCCACAGAAAATCTTTTGTAATTACACCAAGATTCCATATGAAAAAAAATTTAATTTTTTAACCTACTCAAGAAAGACATGGAATGAAGGTGTGGAAGAACTGAGGGAATTTAGCCCCTAAGTAGCAAAAATAGGCGAAAATCATTGCTCAAAAAATTGGGGACAGAGTGATAGATGGGGAAAAAAAAATCAAGGCTTGGAATTTTTCCAAGGAAAATTGCAGAGATTCCTCAGCAGGAGGCCAGAGTTCAGCCTGGGAGGAAATTGGAGCTCCTGATGGCTGAGGGAAGTTCAGAAAATGCATCAAAATAATCAATGACAAAAGGATTTCATGGGTTATCCTTGACTTTGGGATAAATGCAGGATATTCTCTTTAATCCCAAAGATAAATGTGTGGCCAAGTGGTTCCAGCATTGTTATAACCAAATGCAAAGCAAAAGGAAAAGATAAAATTCCACTTAAAAACTGGGACTTTGACAGGCAGATATGAGGACTTTCCTGGGAAAAGGAGGAAAACTGAGCAGAAAATTCCCTTCCAACTAAACCAGTGAGCCTGCCTTGGGATCCTCCCTGATGGGATCAGGCCTGATACTGAAGTCATGCTCCAAAATCATGGAATCATGGAATGCTTTGGGTTGGGAGGGACCTTAATAAAGATCTTCCAGTGGGCCAGGGCATCTTCCATGGGCAGGGACACCTCCCACTGCTCCAGCCCCAGTGTCCAACCTGGCCTTGGGCACTGCCAGGGATCCAGGGATAGAATTCCATCCCAGCCCTGCCCACCCTGCCAGGGAACAATTCCTCATTGCCAAGATCCCACCCAGCCCTGCCCTCTGGCACTGGCAGCCATTCCCAGCCAGGTTTGGACAGGGATCACCTTCCAGGGATGGCTCTGGAAGGAACCTGGACACCGGCAGTGAGTCCTGAGGGGATGGAATTAAAACCACAAGGGGAGGGCAGAGGGAATCAGAGCAGGAATAATAAAACCTGGATTTGGCTTGGGAGGGATCTTTAAGCTCATCCCATCCCATGGCAGGGACACCTCCCACTGCTCCAGCCCCAGTGTCCAGCCTGGCCTTGGGCACTGCCAGGGATCCAGGGGCAGCCCCAGCTGCTCTGGGCACCCTGTGCCAGGGCTGCCCACCCTGCCAGGGAACAATTCCTCATTCCCAGGATCCCCCCCAGCCCTGCCCTCTGGCACTGGCAGCCATTCCCTGGCTCCTGTCCCTCCATCCTTGTCCCCAGTCCCTCTCCAGCTCTCCTGGAGCCCCTCCAGGCCCTGCCAGGGGCTCTGAGCTCTGCCTGGAGCCTTCTCCTCTCCGGGTGAGCACCCCCAGCTCTCCCAGCCTGGCTCCAGAGCAGAGGCCTGGAATGTCAGGAATTCTCCAGGAGGAGTGTGGGGATGACATCACCCCGCTCCCCCCCTCAGGGATGGTTCTGGTGCTGGAATGATCTGGGACTGGATCATCCTGAAGGTCTCTTCCCACCTTGATGGCGACTCCACCACCTCCCTGGGCAACTCATTCCAATGCCTCACCACTCTTCCAGATAAAAAGTTTTCCAAATATCCAATCTGAGCCTGCCCTGGTTCTACTTTGCATGATCTGTGTCTGACCCTGCTCTCACCTTTCCCTTTTCCACAAAAATTCTTCTCCCCTCAAGCTCTGAAAATGAATTCAGATTAAAACAAAACAAAAAAAAGATTAAAAATGTTGCTAGAGCAAACATGAGTCACTTTCCATGATCTCCCAAGAGTTGGGTGATGCAAACACCCCAGGAGAGGGGGTGGGATTTTAAGGAAGGTCCTGGGTTGTGTTTGACCACGATGAGACATTTTTAGCATGTTAAAAAAAATCACCCTGGGGAAAAAAAAATAAAAAAAAATAAAAAAAAAAAGGAAGAAATTGAAATTCTACTGGTGATCTGATGAACTTGTGTTCCCAGTATGGAATAGGCAGGCTCTGGAATTTGCCTGCTGACCAATCCATCAGCCTCCTTACTCCATGGAAAACCAGGAAAAGAAAATTTCTCGCCTATAAAGCAGCAGTGCCACCCACCCCAGAGGTGATGGAATCCCACATTCCTCTTTAAAAATTCCTGTCATTCCAGGCCTCTGCTGGGAGAGCTGGGGGTGCTCACCTGGAGAGGAGAAGGCTCCAGGCAGAGCTCAGAGCCCCTGGCAGGGCCTGAAGGGGCTCCAGGAGAGCTGCAGCGGGACTGGGGACAAGGATGGAGGGACAGCACACAGGGAATGGCTTCAAAGTAGGATTTGATGGGATCTTGGGCAGGAATTGTTCCCTGGCAGGGTGGGCAGGGCTGGGATGGAATTCCATCCCTGCATCCCTGGCAGTGCCCAAGGCCAGGCTGGACCCTGGGGCTGGAGCAGCCTGGGACAGTGGGAGGTGTCCCTGCCCATGGAACTAAAATGGGATGAGCTTTAGGTCTTTTCCAAGTGCCCCTGTCATCATAATTCACCTTTAAATTTGAATTTTGCAACTAATTTGAAAGAAAAAGGAATCCTGCCCCTGACTCTTCTAATGGAGGAGAGGTTTGGGTTGCCTGGGAATTTTCATTGATGTGTCTGTGTTCCTCCAACTCATTTATTTTCACCTGGGTTTATGGACAGCTTAATTTTTTTTCATGAAGTGGAGCCTTGGAATGGTTTGGGCTGGGAGGGACCTCAGAGCCCAAGAAGTGCCACCCCTGCCATGGCAGGGACACCTCCCACTGTGCCAGCCTGGCCAGGGACACTGCCAGAGATCCCAGGACATCATCCACCCCCCCAGGCAGCCTGTTCCTGGTCATGTGAATCATGTGGGTTCTCTGTTTATAAAAAGAACTCAAACTCTTGCTCTGCCAAATAAAAATTAGTCAAATCCAAAGGCCTGTACAGCCAGAAACCTCCCAGATGGGAGATTCATCCAGTGATCGGTCCTAGGTGAGGTAAAAACCCCAAGAGAGGCATTTTCAGAGCATTAGAAGATTTTATTTCAGCACTTCTGAAGTGAAACTCCTGGGTCTGCATCTCGTGTTATTTAAAAAGCTCTTTTTGTTGTTGTTTTAACGGTTGAGTTTTCCTTCGTTTCCTACCTCAAAGTGCAAGGAACCTGAAAGGAAACATCCCAAACATTTCAGTTGGGTTCCAGGGCATCTTTTGAGAGGGATCCAAACTCAACCCCTCTGCTCTTTGATTTGTCAGGAGCAGAGATATTTCCATTTCTTTTTTTCAGTCCTTTTTGTTCCCACTTTTTTCAAAACTCCATCCCCCAGCTCCTCATTCCCTCCCCAGGCAGGTGGGAATTGCTGCACCAGCGCAGGTTTAGGTGGTTCCTGGGAGCTGTGCCCTCAAATGAACAGGTTTAGAGTGATATAAAACACAATCAAATGAAAATAAATTAAAATAAATATTAAAACAAAAATACCAGCCATGGGGTTTGGTTTTTTTCCAAGAGGCGGAGTTCCACAGAACTCTTGTTTTTCCTTCTTTTTGGATCAAGTTTGGGCATGAAGTGGCAAACTTTTTTCCCTTGGTTTCATCTTTCTTTCTTTCTTTCTTTTTATAATAATTGGACCACACAGCCTCCTGTCAGCAGAGCTTTTACTGTCACCCTTCAACATCTTGGCCCCTTTGTGTCCAGTTCACACTTTCAGGCACTTTATAAAATTGGTGCCCAAGAAGATTCATTTAATAAATTGAGATTCCCAGCAGTGGCTTTCCCTTCCAGGAAAAAAAAAAAAAAGGGCTTAAATCACACTGTGACACTTCCAACTGGGAAAGAAAAATCCATGAATTCCCTATTTTCTGTCTTCTGTGACTTCTATATAAACCTGTATTTACAAACACCCCCTGTGAATAATAAAAGGCCTAAATTTGACCACCAATAAATTAAAATTTAATTTAAATTCAGCACAGTGCTTTTTTGGCCTGACACACCCACCTAATTAACGTAACGAGAGAAAATATTGATGCTAAATAATGATGCAATTTTGTGTCTGCCCTCACTCTTTTCCAAAGTTCAGCCTCCCACTGAGGAGCAGACGCTTACCCTGGAAAACCTCTCCAAAAAACCAACCCAGCCTGGAAAGCCCGAGAGGCTGAGCTGGGATTGACTTTGGATGCAAGTGGGTGGTAGGAACATAAAAGGGATGGCATCAGATTAGAGCTGGGGCTTTGATCTCAGCTCAAAAGCAATAAAAGAGTCATAAAGGACTTTCACTCTGCACCTCAAAGCTCGAGACAGAGCCTTACTAAGCCTCCCAACTGCCCTGGGGCTGATGTTATCACCTGGGGTTTACCGAACACTAAACCCAGCCCAAAGGTCTGAGGTGGTTTGGCTGAGGCAGCTCAGCCTCATCCAGCCCATCCTCATCCAGCCTCATCCTCATCCTCATCTTCATCCATCCCATCCTCATCCAGCCCATCTTCATCCATCCCATCTTCATCCAGCCCATCTTCATCCATCCCATCCTCATCCAGCCTCATCCTCATCCATCCCATCCTCATCCATCCCATCCTCATCCAGCCTCATCTTCATCCAGCCTCATCTTCATCCAGCCCATCCTCATCCATCCCATCCTCATCCAGCCTCATCCTCATCCTCATCTTCATCCATCCCATCCTCATCCAGCCCATCCTCATCCATCCCATCCTCATCCAGCCCATCTTCATCCATCCCATCCTCATCCAGCCCATCTTCATCCAGCCCATCCTCATCCAGCCTCATTTTCATCCAGCCCATCCTCATCCAGCCTCATTTTCATCCAGCCCATCCTCATCCAGCCCATCCTCATCCAGCCCATCCTCATCCTCATCTTCATCCAGCCCATCCTCATCCAGCCCATTCTCGTCCATTCCATCCCATCCGGCCCATCCTCATCCAGCCTCATCCTCATCCTCATCTTCATCCAGCTCAGCCTCATCCAGCCCATCCCCATTCAGCCCATCCTCATCCATTCCATCCTCATCCTCATCCCCATCCATCCCATCCTCACCCAGCCCATCCTCATCCAGCCCATCCGCATCCTCATCTTCATCCAGCCCATCCTCATCTTCATCTTCATCCAGCCCATCCTCATCCAGCCCATCCTCATCCAGTTTATCCTCAACCAGTTTATCCTAACCTTAAACCTAATCCTCATCCAGTTTATCTTCATCCAGCCTCATCTTTATCCAGCCTCATCCTCATCCATCCCATCCTCATCCAGCTTCATCTTCATCCAATTTATGCTCATCCAGCCCATCCTCATCCAGCCTCATCCAGTGTATCCTAATCCCAACCCTAATTCACATCCAGTTTATCTTCATCCAGCCTCACCTTTATCCAGCCCATCTTTATCCAGTTCAGCCTCATCCATCCCATCCCCATCCATCCCATCCCCATCCATCCCATCCCCATCCATCCCATCCCATCCCCATCCATCCCATCCCCATCCATCCCATCCTCATCCTTCCTCACAGGGGCCACCATGGTCATGGATTTCTGGTGCCCTCTCCCATCCCTGGTGGCAGCCCAATTTCACAGATTCATGGAATTGTGGCGTGGGTTGGGTTGGAAGGGAATTTAAAGCCCATCCAGTCCCCCAGGGACACCTCCCACTGCCCCAGGCTGCTCCAGCCCCAGTGTCCAGCCTGGCCTTGGGCACTGCCAGGGATCCAGGGATGGAATTCCATCCCAGCCCTGCCCACCCTGCCAGGGAACAATTCCCCATTCCCAAGATCCCATCTGTCCCTGCTTGCTCTGCTTTGGGCACAGATAGCAGCATTTGTCACTTGTGTTTGTTGGTGTTTGGAGCACTGGAGTCTCCCCTGGTCTTTCAGAGCACCATGGAATCATCAAGGTGGGAAGAGCCCCCCAGGATCACCCAGTGCCACCCAGCCCCACCAGCATCACCCCAAACCCTGTCCCTGTCCCCAAGGCCACATCCAGGCTGCTCTGGGACAATTCCAGGCACTCCAAACCTCCCTGGGCAGCTCCTGCCAAGGCCTGACCACTCTGCCAGGGACATTTTCTGTCCCAGTCTCCAACCTGAGCCTGCCCTGGTGCCATTTGGGGCCATTTCCTCTCCTCCTTTCCCTGCCCCTCCTGTCAGGGACTTGTGGTGACCAAACATTTCTGTTTCCCCAAAGAGCTTTATTTGGTTTTTATTTGGTTTTGGTTTTGTGTCCACACCCTCCTGGGGCTCTCGGCCGGGCTCTGAGGGACCCAAGTCAGAACTTGTGGATCTGATCCCGTGCAGTGTTGGAGCCACCACATCCCTGAGGAAAAGCACTCCAGTGGCAGGGATGAGGATGCTGCTCTCCGTTCTCTCAGGCTCCCAGCCCCTTCATCCATCCCTGGATATTCCACAGCCTTTCCACACCACCCCAAGACCCCCTCAAGCTTCAGCTCTGGCCATTTCCACCCTCTTCTGCTCATCCAAGGGTGAAGAATCCCTTGGAATGTGCTATCCTGGACAGCATCCATCATCTGTGAGATGGGATCTGACCAGGCAGACTGGGACAAGCCCCATCCTTCTCCTGCTCTGTTCCCACTTGCTTTTCCCCATGGATTTGGGGCTCCCTCATCCCTTTTCAACCTCCAAAAAATCAGCTCCCATCTGAAAGTCTGGTTGTCTGCTCCAGAATTACCATAAAGCTGCTTTTTCCCAGACATCTCCTCTTCTTCTCCCCTCCAGGCTTGATCCAGATGGATTTGAATCTGTCTGGAGTTTGGAAACCCCTGGCAGGGGCCCAGGTAGCTCCACAAGGAAGGAAGGAGGGAATTTTGGGGGAGTCCATGGCCATGGGATGGGGCCAAGCCCACATTCCAGTGGGGTCAAGCGTCTCTGGTGGATCCTGGGGATTGGGAAAGGGGCTAAAAGGAGAAAAATGGGATGGGATGGGATGGGATGGGATGGGATGGGATGGGATGGGATGGGATGGGATGGGATGGGATGGGATGGGATGGGATGCGGACTGGGACCCAGGAGTGACAGGACGTGAAGGGACAGGAGGATGAATTTGTGCCTAAGCACAGGGAAAATGGAATTAATTCCATTAATTTTAGTAATTTCTTGCATTTAATCCCAATGGGAACAGGAGGAGAACTTGGAGGAACTTCAGGGATGGGGAGAACTTGGAGCCAGAGCTCCCTTTCCTTATCCCATTCCTTTCTTTCCCTCATTGGGAATGCATCAGTGCCAATGCCATGGAAGCACCTGGCAAACGGTTGTGTTTGTAATTAATAATAATAATAATAATAATAATAATAATAATAATAATAATAGTACAGAAATAACTAAATGAAGGGAATAGCATCGTCTCCATGGTCCATCACTACAATAAGAACTTTATATCCTGAGGAATCACTTCCCAGAGTTCATATGCTTTGTTTTCTATTCCATGGAAAATTTTCATGATTTTGGACATTTTATTATTCTAAATCAGTTAAATTTTTTTAAAATCCATTGATGCCAGGAAAAAACTTCAAATATCAAAGTGATTTTGAACTAAAAAAATCCAACATGACCCAAACCAAACCAGGTTCCATTTAATGACTTTCAACCATTTTTAAATTTCTATTTCAGCATTTTACAACATTGCTTATATTTATCACAAAAGAAAAAGCGTTTATTTTAACTCCCATCCATCAGTTTTCCTTTGAAAGTACAAAGGGATAAATTTAGACCACTTCTATTGTTTTTTTAAGATTACTTGTGTTTCCTGACAATGGGTGCTGTGAGCGAGGAATAATGGAATTATGGGATTATGGGAAATGGAAGAATGGAAGAATGGAAAAAGGGAATAATGGAACAATAGAATAAAGAAATTATGGAATCATGGAATCAGATGGAACCATGGAATGGTTTGGGTTGGAAGGGACCTTAAATCTCATTCCACCCCTGCCATGGCAGGGACACCTCCCACTGTGCCAGGCTGCTCCAGCCCCAGTGTCCAGCCTGGCCTTGGGCACTGCCAGGGATCCAGGGATGGAATTCCATCCCAGCCCTGCCCACCCTGCCAGGGAACAATTCCTCATTGCCAAGATCCCACCCAGCCCTGCCCTCTGGCACTGGCAGCCATTCCCTGTGTGCTGTCCCTGCATCCCCTGGAAATTGTCTCTCTCCAGGTTTCCTGGGGCTCCTGCAGGCCCTGCAAGGCCACCCTGAGCTCAGCCCAAAGCTTCTCCTGTGCAGGTGAGCAATGCCAGCTGTGCCAGCCTTTCCTGCCAGCAGAGCTGCTCCAGCCCTCTGCTCATCCTGGAGCCTCCTCTGGGCTCTGCAGCAGCTCCAGCTCCTCCAGGGCTGGGGCAGTTCTGCAGGTGGGCTCTCACCTGTGGGGCACAGGGACACAATCCCAACCCCTTTCCTGCTTTTGAATCCATGAACATCCCAATCCATCAGAAAACACACAAATGCCTCCCTCTCCATCCACCAGGGATCTCATAAAATGCTTTGGAAACACCAAAATTCAGATGTCACTGGAGCTGTGCTGTGACAGAAACCTGTCTGGCCTCTTACACAAACACACAGTGTCCCATTTGCATAAAACCCGATATTCAAATAAGGGAATATTCCTTTTGCCTAATTTAACCAGTTTATTTTTCTACTCTTGGTGTCTTTTTGCCACTGTCTCACCTCCCCATAACTCCCCCAAAAGAAGAACCCAACCCATCCTCAAAACTCCTGATTTCCTCTCACCAACCACGATTTTTTTGACAGATTCCCCCGGGGGGGAAAAAAGCAAAAAAACCCAGAGCTGGCTCTCCCAGAGTTCACGGTGCCCTCATTTACCTTTTGCATAACAAAAGCTCAGCCTTTAATTGTGAATAGATGTTTTGTGTCGAACCAGGTGTCTCGCAGCACATTAAAAGTCAGCAAAAAGCCAATTTGCTTTGTTTCAAAACATTTCGTTTCAATCACTGCCAAGGCCTGGGGCTAAACACAAATTTGGGTTTAAGGCAGACAGGGAGGTTTGAAAGTTTTTTTTTTTGGGGTATTCATCTCACCTAATCCTATTGTCCTGGAAGAGATTTGGAGATGTAAAAGTGTAGAATTCTGATTATGGTAAATTGATCCCACAAATAGAGCAATTTCTGTCCAATTAGGTGAAAAGAATGATGAGAAATGAATGTCTGGATTTAAAGGAGTTGGAATCTCCTCGTGGCAGTGGAGATCCTCAACCTTTCACTTGCTGATGGATTTAATCAGAGTTTAATGAGGATTTTTGCAGTTGTGATCGATATCACAGCTGGAAATCACCACCACAAATCCATTCCTGCTTTCCTAAAACCACCCCAAATCCTTGGCAGAGGGGTTTAGGCACAAGCTTAAACTCCTTCCTAAGCTGGGGGATGCACCAAGGGCATTTTGGAGTCCCCACACCTGGAAGGATTTTTGTACACTCTGAATTTATGAGTGTTCCCAGGGAATTTAATGGAGCTGATCCCACGGGTGAAGCCACTTGTGGGAAAGAGCCTTTAACGTATTTAAGAAGGAAAAATAATGGATGCACAAAAAAAGGTGTGATCTCATGGAAATTCCACCCTGGAGCAGCTCCTGGCAGGGATCTGAGGCCCTTGGGGAGAGGAGCCCCCCTGGAGCAGGTTTGGTGGGAGGGCTTGGGATCCCATGGGAAAGGGACCCACCGTGGGGCAGGTCCTGCAGGAATGACCCCATGGATAAAGGACCCACAGTGGGGCAGGTCCTGCAGGAATGACCCCATGGAAAGGGACCCACAGTGGGGCAGGTCCTGCAGGAATGACCCCATGGATAAAGGACCCACAGTGGGGCAGGTCCTGCAGGAATGACCCCATGGAAAGGGACTCACACTGGGACAGGTCCTGCAGGAATGACCCCATGGATAAAGGACCCACTCTGGGGCAGGTCCTGCAGGAATGACCCCATGGATAAAGGACCCACTCTGGGGCAGGTCCTGCAGGAATGACCCCATGGATAAAGGGAACCCAGGGCAGGCCCTGCAGGAATGACCCCATGGAAAGGGACCCACAGTGGGGCAGGTCCTGCAGGAATGACCCCATGGAATGGGACCCACAGTGGGGCAGGTCCTGCAGGATTGACCCCATGGATAAAAGGATCAGTTCCTGAAGGACTGACCCCATGGGAAAGGGAGCAGTTCCTTAGGGGCTGACCCCATGGAAAAGCGAGAAGTTCCTGCAGGACTGACCCCATGGAAAAAGGGATCCCCACTTGAGCAGCTTCTGCAGGATTGACCCCATGGAAAGGGATCCACACTGGGGGTCCTGCAGGAATGACCCCATGGATAAAGGATCAGTTCCTGAAGGACTGACCCCATGGGAAAAGCGATCAACACTGGGGGTAGTGTCTGAGGGACTGACCTCATGGAAAAAGGGAGCAGTTCCTGAAGGAATGACCCCATGGAAAAAGAGATCAGTTCTTGAATGACTGAGCCCATGGAGAAAGGGAACAATTTCTGCAGGACTGACCCTATGGATAAAAGGATCAGTCCCTGAGGGACTGACCCCGTGGAAAAGGATCAATTCCTGCAGGACTGATCCTATGGAAAAGGGATCAGTTCCTGAAGGACTGACACCATGGGAAAAGGGATCACCAGTGAGGCACTTTCTGAGGGACTGACCTCATGGAAAAAGGGATCAGTTCCTGCAGGACTGACCCCATGGATAAAAGGGATCAGTTCCTGCAGGACTGACCCCATGGAAAAGGGATCCACACTGGACCAGTTCCTGAGGGACTGACCCCATGGATAAAAGGGAGCAGTTCCTGAAGGATTTACCCCATGGAAAAAGGGATCCACACTGGAGCAGTTCCTGAGGGACTGACCCCATGGATAAAAGGACCCACAAACCCATAAACGCCATTCCCTGCTCCCTGTGCCACTGGTGGGGAGAAGAGGGAGATTTGGGAATAAATCTCAGCCCAAGAAGGAGGAAAAGGGATGAGGCAAAGATGGTTTTAAGCTTTTATTTGACTTCTTACCCTGCTCTGCTTTTGATGGGTGATAAATCCAATTAATTTCCCCAAATCTGTTTTTTTCTGACAGTGATGTGTGACCTCTTCCTGTCTTTATCCTGATCCCTGATTTTTTTGTTGGATTTTCTCTCCCCTGCCCAGTTGAGGAGGAGCTTTGGGGTCAAAAAAGACTATTCTACAAATAATAAACTAACCAGAATTTTAAGTTTTATTTCTTTACATTATGATTTTTAAAAAGTGATAAAAAAGAAGTGTCTGAAAGGTTTTATTTTAATTCTTATTACTTTTTCTTTAATTACTATTAATAAATGTGTCTTTATACCCTTTTAAAGTTTTAAACCTACTTTACTTTTCTCCTAGTCCTACCTCACAACAAAAAATAAATCAATGCATCCTAATAAATGCATTAACAATTAAGCAACACTAAACCCACCACACTCTGTATTTGCCTAATACATTATTAATGTATTTGGTTAATGCATTAACCAAAAAAAAAATCTTAAATTAACAAACCAAAACCACTACACATTTTGCTTTTTTTTTGCTGCTCTCACTGAGGGAACCACCCCCAATAAATGACTCAGTTCAGTTTATCTCAACATTTCTCACAGGACAAAATCTGTGAACCCAACTGTGAAGCTTTTTGAGCTGCAGCTGACTCATTTGGGGCCTGCACCTTGTTTAAATATTGTGCTCAAGGTGCCACTTTTGTCACCAGACTTGTGACAAAACCCAGGCCTGGTGCTGAATGAATAACTGAAAAAAACCCTCACCGATTTCCTCCTAAATTGAACACTCATTTCAGTCTGACTGAGTTTGTGACTTGATTTTTTTTTTTTTTTGTTTGTCTCTTTTTTTGGTAACGCTTGGAAATTTCAGTTGGTGCCTTCAGCTGCAGGACTGAGCTTTGCAGCTGGCCATGGTCAGTTTGACACCCATGATGGAGCTTTATTCCTATTTCCTGGCTGGATTACCTCTGCAACAAACCAAAACTGCACTCAGAGAAATCCAAACCATCCCTGGGAGCAGTACAAGGAATATCCCAGATGTGAGGCTCTGCTCCATTCTACTTTGAATGACCATCAGTGCTGGTTGCTGAAAAAATCTGAATTTTTTTTTTGAAAAGTGAGGAGGAACTTTCAAACCAGGGAGAAAAATTCCCTGAATTTCTCCTGGGATTGATTCCTGTGATGTGAAATTAAAAGAATAACAGAGCTCAGAGCCATTCTGGGGAGATGTAAGAATTTAAACCCCCCTGCCCCAGCAGGATTGGGATAAATCCTTCACCCCTGCCTGTTGTTTTGCAAATCCCAGAGCCTTTCTCACCTCAGCTCTTCCCCTGATTATTTTCATCCATCCCAGTTTTCCAGTTTGCTCCCAAGAACCCTTCCATGGAAATACCCAGTGCACTTACAGCCTATTAAATATGGACTTTTAAAAGGGCATAAAAAAGGCCACACCTCCCATCCCACTGCCTTTATCAACAGGAAAATTCAATATACAGTGGGACTTTTGTGGCTATATTAAATATGAGATACACAGACCTTCAAATAAAATATTAATATTTTAATATTACTAATATTAGATATTAATATTTTTCTGACAACATCTAAAGGATACACATGGTAACTTGTTTAATTAAACACAAATTAACTGTAAAAGCTGGTGTTGAATTTGGAATAATGACAGGATTTAAGACCTGTCACATTTAGCTTAGAATCAAAAGCAGAGGTGAAGAAAATAATTAAGAAATTTGGTCAATCATGAAAGAAATTAATTCTTTAGCTTGATTTTCCCCGAGTTTTTGTCTCAATCACTGTGAGTTGGAAAAGAAATCAGTGAAAAGGAGCTTTGAATGTAACAAAGTTTTTCTGCAGGTTTTTAAGAATAAATTTGTGTAGAGTTTTTCTGATTCCAGAGGGAAAATTCTCTCCCTGTTTCTCAGCAAGACAGAAATCCTCTTCCAAAATAAAATAAAGGTGGAAAACTTGTCCATTTTGGAGAATCCCACTCCCAGCGTGGTGCATCCTGATTCTTTTATTCCTTAAATCCATTTGTTCTGATGATGTCAGAAATGTCTCCCAAAAGGGCTGAGGTATTTAATAAAAGGTTTTTATTTCCTGTTGGATGAGGATGTAGAGGAGTTTTATTGGGATTCTGAGCCTTGTAAAAACCCCAGCTTTTTCCAGACCACTTCTGATCCATCTGGGGGGCCTCTGTTGATGTGATTTTGTAAAAATTTGGGCTTCCCCACCAAACCTGTTTCAAGAATTGTGCAATAAACATAATTTAATGATGGTCTATTACATAAAACCACCATAATTAATGTGCAATTAATGCACTGTGGAGTTGTTTCATAAATTAATATTCAGATTACCCCAACCCCACATGGAATATAAAGAAAAGCTGTTCCTGCTGCTCACAAAATGTGAGAAGCAAATAGGAACCACATTTCAAATTTAGAGGCCATATTTCCTGGAGATCTCCATATGTCTCCTTAATTCCTCTCATGTTTCCATGATTATTTGCATTTATTTCCTCTTTTTATTTTTTTGTCTCTGAACTGGTCCCAGTTCAGCTCTTGTAGAGCCAGAGACAAAGCTGAGCTGTTGGTAAATTTTAATATAATTTTAATATAATTTTCAGGTTTTTTGTTGGACTTCCAGATGTTCATTTGGGATTTCTCTCCTCTTTAGAGAGAAAGAGATGCTGAAAAAAAGAGAATGAAACATGGAAGTGATTTAGCTCCTTATGCAGAGATTCTTAAAGTAAATTAGGATTAATTGATGGGATTTAAGTACGTGGAAGAGCAAAAAATCTCTAAAAATCTCCTTTATTTTCACTGCCAGGGCCTTGTCCTAGATTGCCAAGCAATGTCTGCTCAATTCCCATCTGTCAGTGCTGGGCAGTTCTCTGCTGTTCCCTGGGCAGGTTTTCCTTTCTCTCTCCCACAGCCCATCCTCCCTGCAGGAGATCTCTGCTGTCCATGGCCAGTGAGTGTCCCTGCAGGGCTGATCAAATTCCATCATCCCATGGGGAGATGCTGTGCCCAGGGCAGGAGCCAAGCATTCCTACCTGGATACAATCTGAGATTTCACACATTCCTACCTGGATACAATCTGAGATTTCACACATTCCTACCTGGATACAATCTGAGATTTCACACATTCCTACCTGGATACAATCTGAGGAGCTGGGACAGCAGAACAGCCTTTCCACTGCATTCCCAGAGGAACAGCAGCTGCCCCTTCCACTGGAGCTGCAGAGGAAAACTCCCCCCTTGTGCAGGATCCTGCTGCAGCAGAGCCACAGCTGGCACTGCAGGAGGGCTGAGCCCCCCTGGGGGCTGTGCCCCCACCCTGACACACAGGCGACAGGGACTGCTCTCACTCTGGCAATGCTGCTTTGTATCACTGCATTCTTATTTTACTTTTGTTTTCTTCCCTGATAAAGAACTGTTATTCCTACTCCCATATTTTTGTCTGTGAGCCCCTTAATTTCAAATTTATGACAATTTGGAAGGAGGGGGTTTGCATTTTACATTTTACATTTTACATTTTGCATTTTACATTTTACATTTTACATTTTACATTTTACATTTTACATTTTACATTTTACATTTTACATTTTACATTTTACATTTTACATTTTACATTTTACATTTTACATTTTACATTTTACATTTTACATTTTACGTTTCAGGGGTGGCTCCTGCCTTCCTTAGCAGACACCTGGCTTTCCAAACCAAGACAGGCCTGGAGTGACAGAATGGTGGGGGAATGGTTTCCCACTGCCAGGGAGAATGTTTTGATGGGATATTGGGAAAAAATTCCCAATTTTGAGATTGATGAGGGGCTGGGATGGAATTCCCAGAGCAGCTGGGGCTGCCCCTGGATCCCTGGCAGTGCCCAAGGCCAGGTTGGACATTGGGGCTGGGAGTAGCCTGGGACAGTGCCGGGTGTCCTGGATGATCCCTAAAATCCCTTCCAACCCAAACCATTCCATGATTCTTTGGAATTCCCTGGATTTTTCCCCAAACATGGGATTAGCAATCCTGCATTTCCTATCAATGCTGGGATCACCAGCCCCTGGGATTGTTTCTGCCAGGAATTCTTTGGGTGTGGGAAGCTCTAAACTCCTCTCCAAGGAGAATAGCAGCAGAGGCAATTCCTGGCCCCCAGAAGAAGTGGAATTTCAACAACACAGCAGAAAAGGACTTAAAAACCACTCTCCACCTGTAACCTTTAAATATAGGAATAAAAAAAGAAAAAACCCCTAAATTCTTAGGTTTTCTTAGCCAGGTTTAGTAGTTCTGATTTGTCCTTCACTGAATTTAAAATCCAAGACAAAAGTTCCTGTATTGCAGGGGTGGAACTGGAGGGGCTTTAAGATCCTTTTCCCCCAAAGCATCTGTGGTTTTATGATTATTCTGTGACAGAGATGTTTTTTTCAGTGTCAGGTCTTAGCCACAATAAATTTACTGGGGAATATTAATTTTGGAAGGCTCAGAGGCAGAAGAGAACCAGCAACGAGAACAAACCACAGAAGCAGGAAAAGCCAGGGAAGAGACTGTAAAATACAAAATTAAACACAATTAATGTGTGCACCACATCTTTCCTCCCTTCCTTTGTGTTGCCTCTAGCTCAGGCCCACCCAGAAGAGCCTGAATATTGATTAATGCCTCATTCCTAAAAATAGGATGAGCTGCAAAGAGATTTCCATCCTGCCAGGCCTGGTTCTAGCACAAGGCACAGGAAACCTCGCTGCATTGCGGGTGATCAGCCTGAAAGCTGCTTTTAAAACAACAGTTTAAATGAGAATATGAAACAACATGAAACAGCACGCTGGGATTCGGGTCCTGGAGCCAGATTTTCAGTGTGGAAAGTGAGAAAAGTCCAAATCCAACCTGGCTGGGAGATTAAAATCTGTGACCTCGCTGGGATGCTGGAATATGCTTTGAACTCTCCCCATATTCATTTTCTCCCTTCCACAAGGACAGCCACCACCAAGACAATGGATAATTACAGGACTGGGATAATTAGAGGATTTAAGAACTGTCACATTTGACTTGGACAGAATAAAAAGCCGAGATGAAAAAAAAAATCATTAAGAAATTTGGTGGATCATGAAAGAAATTCATTCTTTAACTTGATTTTGCCCCAATTTTTGTCTCAATTGCTGTGAGTTGGAACAAATCCTTTAAAAAAAAAAAAAATCAGTGAAAAGGAGTTTTGAATGTAACATGAATTCCCTGAAGGCTTTTAAGAGTAAATTTGTGCAGGGTTTTCCTGATTTCAGAGGGAAAACTCCCTCTGAAGAGGGAGAAATCCTCTCCCAGAAATGAAATACAGGTGGAAAATTTGTCAATTGTCACAAACCATTGGTGTTTCAAGGCACTGAAGAGGGGGAAGAAAAAGTGGGAGAAGAAAGAGGGAGGGGGCAGGGAGAGGATATTTGGTCTGGTGTTAATTAAAAGCAGCTGATGACATGGACTGATTTGTCTGAGGCACTTCTGAGCTGTACCCGGTGCTGTTTACACTTGACAGCTGGACATTCTTTCCTGCCTGCATTGTTTGAACTCTGGCCAATGGCACAATCATCAAATCTCTGAGAGTGGGTTTGGAATACAAAACTGACCTTTTTTCCCTCCCAGACAAAAAGAGAGGTAGGCAAGGACTAACTCGAAGTTCCATCAGAGAGGTTGGGATTTATTAGGTTGCACATTCTCTGTTGCAAAACAGAGCCTCTGGTCATTTTTTGGGGCTGGCTATGAAGAGGTTTTGTTTCCTCACATCTGCTGACAAAAGGAAATCGTGGTCCTCTGACCTTTTCCTCCCAGAAGATGTCTGGTTTGGGGAGGGAATAAAGCAGAGCATCCCTGGATTCCTGCCCTGGGAGTGGGATGCAGAGAGGCTCGCCGGGCTCCAGGGGTTGCTCTGAACTGGATTATGAGGAGAATAAAAATCATGAATTAAGGAAAGGGTTAAATAGGAGATGTCTGAACCCAGCCTGTCATCAGCTGAGAAGCTGGAAAATCTTTGTCAAAGCCAAACATGTCCTGGACACTGCAGAGGTTCTTTCTAAACCTCCTCTTCACCCTCCAAAATCGACAGCTCGTTACAAATCGAAACACTTCCCTAAAAAGGAGGGGAAAAGAAAATGATCTTTGTCTCCTGCCTGAAGTTTGAACTGAACCACAGAGCTGATTTGACCCAGATCTCTGCAGCTGGACGAGCCTGCAGGGCTCTGCCTGCCAGCTTTGCTCAGATGATGCTGCTGTTACTCACCAGGGCTGGGGTGCTGATGCTTTTTGTTTTCTAGGCTGGAGCTGGGGCTGAAATCACACACAGAATAAACAGGAAGGATATATTTAGCTCCTGCAGCTTGTTTCTAGCGGGAAATCTTTTCTTTAAAGTCCTGCAGTCATCTCAAAATACTTACACAGCTCTCAGGGTCAGCCTGGGGCTGGAGGAATTGTCCTGCAGTGTTGCCTCCACTCCACTTCTTGATTTATTTTGTGTGGAGAGTGACTTGGGTTACCAGCTTTGGTTGATTTGTTAATTTAAATCTAGGACTAAACAACCTATAACTTTAAATATAGGAATAAAAATAGGAAAAAAAAAACCCCTAAAATCTTAGATTTTGTTAGCCATCTTTAGTAGGACTGATCTGTCCTTGACTGAAGTTAAAATCCAAGACAAAAATTCCTGTATTGAATATCCGAGTGCCTTCCTCCTGTACTCTTTTTCTGGAAAGACAGACAGGCAAAGGTATGGAAAACCACATTGCACAACCCCACATGTATCCCAGCAATGTCCCAGCAATGCTGGGAAGGCACCAAGGCAGAGCAGAGCAGAGTCCCTGCCCCACAGACCCTCCCGTGGGATTTTCAAACCTGCCCATTCATCAGCTTAAATGAAATTAATTGGAGTTTTCCCCTAATTTACTTTCAGGAAAAATGTCCAGAAATTTCACTCCCACTTGAAAGCAGCAACTTTTTCTATTATTCAATCAAGGTGAGGTCTTGGTGAGGATGAATCAGATTTCTCTGAGGTAAAAGTTTGCCAATTTTAATGGATCTCCTATTTTGGTCTTTTTCCTCAGAGCCTCAAAAAGTCTCCAGGGAAGATTCCCTGATGGAACACCTGGGAGGCTCCACCTTTGCTGAGAAGGATGATTTACATGGAGCACAAGAACTGGGATCTTTTTTACATGGAGTACAAGGACTAGGATCTTTTTTACATGGAGTACAAGGACTGGGATCTTTTTTACATGGAGTACAAGGAGTGGGATCTTTCCCAACCTGGATGGCTCCTGGTGCCACCCATGAATTTCTCATTTATTCCTGCCAGAGTTGTCCTGATCCATCTGTAAATTTCTCACCCAAGAGATTTGGATTTATTTCTTTCTCTTCTTTTTCTCTCTCTTTGAGTCATTCCTTGGACAGCCCCAGGTATGAGGACTCCAAACCTTCCTGGGCAGCCCCTTCCAATGCCTGGCCTCAATGGAGAAATTCTTCTTGTCCTTTTTATTCCCTTCTAGTTTGGCTTCAGCTTCACCAACTGATTCTCCCTCTTTTCCTCAGGAGGAAAATCAGGAATATTTTAGAACTAAAACCCCAATAAATTAACACTAATTCAGAACTGGTTTTCCTCCATGAAGAACAAATCCAAGGTCACAAAACAAGCCAAATTAACACTAATTCAGAACTGCTCCCAGCCAGTGCCATGTAGAGCAAATCCAAGATCCCCAAAAAACCCCAATAAATTAAAACTAATTCAGAACTGCTCCTAGCCAGTGCCATGAAGAGCAAATCCAAGGTCCCCAAAAAACCCCAATAAACCCCAATAAATTAAAACTAATTCTGAGCTGCTCCCAGCCAGTGCCATGAAGAGCAAATCCAAGGTCCCCCAAAAACCCCAATAAATTAAAACTAATTCAGAGCTGCTCCCAGCCAGTGCCATGAAGAGCAAATCCAAGGTCACCCAACAAGCCCAACTCCATGGTGCCAGCAGGCTCCATGTGCCATTCCAGCTGGGAATCTCACCCATGTAAGGCAGTGTGGGTTTCCACCACAGCTATGCCCTGAGCAGGTGGGCCCCATGAGCAAGGGGATGAGTCAATCCATGTGGGGCTCCAGGGGATTCCCTGGACAGCACTGAATCATCCAGCACCAGGCCAGGAAATCATTCCCACCGTTGGGAACGAAGAGTTGAGGCAGGGAAGGGAGGATTTGGGCTCGGTGTTCATCTCCTGAGTCACAGCCCGGGCTGGAGGGAGGCACAGCTGGATGTGCTCAGCCAGGGGAGGGAGAAATGCCGGGGTCAGTTCCTGGTTGTGTGCACACAACCAGCAGGGCTGGCCTGGCTTAGCAGCACCTCTGATGGGACAGCCGGAGAAGGGTCACTGGGGGAACCCTGCGGGGTCGTGGTGGTCATGGAATTCACGGAATTCACAGAATTCCCAGAATTACAGGGTTGGAAGAGACCTCCAAGGCCATCGAGTCCAGCCCAGCCCCACCAGCTCAGCTGGGCCCCCAGTGACACATCCAGGCTTTGTTAAACACACCCAGGGATGGGCACTCCACCACCTCCCCGGGCAGCCATTCCAGAACTTTCTCACCCTTGCTGGAAAAAATCTTTCCTGATATCCAGCTGTCCGGGCTGGCTGTTATTTGTCTCTGCCCAGACAAGGGTGAGATGGGCTCGCTTCTCGGGCTCTAAAAGACAAGGCTGGACTCTCAGGTTCGGTCTTCAAGGTTGTTTATTATTTCTTATCTACAAAGTTTTCCTTTCTGCCCAGCCGGGGTCCGACCAGCAAGGCAGCCAAAGGCACTCTGACTGCCCACAGGGCGGTCGTATCTTTTTATAACAAAGACTACGTAAACTACATTTATCTTTTGTCTCCAATACTTATCATTTTTATTACTAAGTGTACCTTTACTATAAACTTATCAAAAATACCTACGTCACACAGAAAATGGAAGACAAGAAGAAGGAGGAAGAACCATGTGGCAGGCCCCAACTCCCTCCATCTTGTTTTTCCAACCTCTTTGTACTAAAATCTTAAAAACTGTACTTTGACCTATAAATGTTCTATTTCTATATCTTTTACACACCAGTGATTCTTATATCTTTACATATAGGTGGTACATCTCTTGCAGGGTCAAAGTTGAGCTACCAGGTACTTTTAGCAACATCCCAAGGCTCTTGAGCTCTCTAAGGGTTCTTTCGATAGCTCTGGCTCTCAGGAGAGGTGCACTGAGTTCTCACATCCAGCCTGTATTTCCCTTGGTGCAGCTGGAGGCTGTGGAATCATGGAATGGTTTGGGATGGAAAGGATCTAAAAGCTCATCCAGTGCCATAGCAGGGACACCTCCCACTGCCCCAGGCTGCTCCAGCCCCAGTGTCCAGCCTGGCCTTGGGCACTGCCAGGGATCCAGGGATGGAATTCCATCCCAGCCTTGCCCACCCTGCCAGGGAACAATTCCTCATTGCCAAGATCCCACCCAGCCCTGCCCTCTGGCAGTTTAAAGCCATTCCCCCTTGTCCTGTCACTGTTTATCCCTATGAAAACCCCTCCCCCTCCTTTTCTACCCCTCTGTAGCCCTGGAAGGAGCTCCAAGGTCTCCCCAGAGCCTTCTCCTCTCCAGGTGAACACCCCCAGCTCTGCCAGTCCACAAATTCACCTCCCAAACCAGTCAAACCAACTCAGCTTGGTTTGTTTCCTGCATTTTCCCAGCAAGGAGGGTGAAAACAAGGAGGGAAACACAAGGAAGAATTTAATGACCCCCAATGTCAGGTCAAGGTGTGTCCTGGGCCAGTGCAGGGACACTTTTGGTGGCCAGATTCCCACCTCAGCTCCACAGGGATTGCTCAGGGTGGGTTTCAATCCCATGGGATGTGCTGGTCTCCCAGTATTGGGATTTAGGGATATTTCCTGGGGATGCCATCATTTGTTAATTCCCCAGGATTGATGATCAAGGAAAACCCGGCCTAACCAGGTTAACTCAAGGGATTTGCCCTTTTTTCCCTGGTTTTCCTGCTCCTCACATCAATAAACTCCCTTTTTAGGCTGAGCTGAAGTTCCCACAGAACTGTGGGGGTTTGTGTTTAATTTTATTAAATCAGCTCTTTTAGGCCCCTGCCAGTTTACACCGGTGAGGATGTGGTGTGATCCTGCTTGCTCCTAAATGCAAACACATTTCCTGCTAAAACCTCACCATTTAAAGGAAAAACTCACACAGAATCCCTAAAACCTCCTGCTTCATCCCAGAAAACCAAGGTTTCAGGATGGAATATGAAGAAATCACGTTTTTAGCTGAGTTAAAATTCCATGTTTCCTGTTTTTAGGAGTATTAGATCAACATCTGTTCGTTTTGCTCCAGTCATCATTCCCAGCAGAATATTTATTGTTTCAGGGGTTTTATACCTCGTAAAACTTTTATAAAGTTGAGGAAAAAGCTGATTTTTCAGGCCTCAGTGCTGTTGTATTTTATATGCAACAAATGCAAAAGAGAATCATGGCTGTCATGGCTTTTAACATTTTTAGAAAGAGGAAGAACTGCAAATATGATCAGAGATCAAATATTTTACCATTCATTTTAGACAAAGGACCTGGGCAGCCCTTACCAAATCTCTGTCAATTTACTTGATTTTTCTTCCATGGCAACATTAAATATCCAGTTTTTCCTTAAGGGAATTTGCTGGGTTTCACACTCAAAAATAACTTTATTTAGGGGTTTTTGGTGGGGTTTTTTAAATTTTAAGTTGAAATGTCTTAGAAAAGAGCTTGGCTGTGATGGGAAGCGCCATCCACTGGGGATAGGAGAGGGAAGCCCAGTGTGAGAGGGAATAAAAAGAAATCCAAGAGCAAAACCAAACAGAAGCCGGGAATTTCCAGCTCCTGTGCATGTCCATCTGTTTTTATCCCAGGAGGAAGCTGTGTTTTCTTTCTCTCTGCTCTCCTCCTGCTGTGGGGTTTCCAGGATCCATCCCAGCACCTGGATTTTCCTGTTCTGCCTCCAAGGGAGGACAAATTTGGCAGCTGCTACATTGGAAGCAGGACGGGAGCAAAGCTGGATGCTCCAGACTTCCAGGGGCACCAGGGGGATGGAATTAATTCCCTTTCTTTGTATTTTTGCTTCCTTTTGGATATTCAGACAGAAAGAAAAGTTGTTTTTCCCCTTTTTTTAGATCATGAGTGTTTCCTTTCTCCTCACACTCCTGTTGCTCCTGTTGTAATTTGGAGGAAACTTCTCTTTTTTCCTCTTTTTCTCATTCTTGAGGCTGTGAGACAAAGGAAAACTAGGCTGGAGTAAAGTGTCCTGAAAAGGGAAAGAAAGCAGAGGCTGAGGCAGCAAAACAGGACTCCCAAATATTTTTCCATTTGCAGAGCAGCAGAGCCAGGGAAAGCCACATCCCAACCCCTCCAAGGCCAATGGGATGAAGGATTCACATCAGGAATCCAAAATCATCAGGCTTCTCCTCAAAATTATGATTATTTATTATCCAATTTTATATTGATAGAGAATTTCCATGGGCTGGATCCCCTCTGTCCAAGCCCAGATCACAGAGATATTCCAATATTTAATGCCAACACATGCTAGACTTAAAACTGGTTCTAAGTCTAGACTGCTCAGCAAAGTGGTTTTTCACAGAAGGATTAGGAAGGCTTAAAAAATATATAAATTATTTGGTGCTGCAGCCCCAGATGATTCAACAGCAAACAGAAAATCAACACTAATTTTGGCATCAGCATCTCTAAATTTAGGCTGGAAAAATAAAAAGCATTGCAATCAAAATCGTAAAAGGAAGAAGGAAAAGGTCTTTGGAGATTGAACTTGGGTGGAAATGAAACAAAGAGAGTAAAACACAAAAGAAAGAGATTCAAAATGGGAAAGTTTGAGGAAACAGCTCCTTCAGATTTGGGTGGCCAAGGCCAAGTGAGGAGAAACCCACAGGAATTGTCCCTAAAATGCAGAATTTCCATCAGAACTTTTCCATCAGCAGTGGTTCCCTAAAGAATCAATAAATTGGTTCTTTAGAAATATAAATAGGAATAAATTCCTACTGGTTAAAGAACCAGTCAGTAGGAATTTGTGCTGCCAAAGGAAAACAGCAAATTGCAGTCACTGCCCCTGTCTAACACCAGAAATCACTTGATGTCCTTTGTCCCCTCATTCATTGAATAATGATGGACTCTCAGAGAATAATCCCATTCCTCTAAAAAATGGGATTTAGGATCATGCCCAGAATGAAGCCAGGGCTGCTGAGGTGGGCAGTGGCTCTGGGTGTCAGAGGATGAGCAATAATCTCTTTACAGGGGCAGTTCCCAGACCTTGGGGATTACTGGATGCAGCTGTTCCTGCAGCAGGACATTTTCCTTTATTTTATTGTATTTCTCTATTAGGTCACTGTCCTGACTGAAGAAGGACATGGAGGACATTGTCTCCATTCCCCAAAAAAAGCTTTTTAGAGTGTTTCTTCCTTAGAGTGGGGATTTTTGAAGGAATTTTGAAGAAGTTAGAGACAGGACCTTTGAGTTACTTTTGATGATACAGTTTATTTTCTTATCTCCTACATAGGCAGGGAGGGTGAGTTCAGCTCACATCTTCACTGCATGGTTCAGAAGGTCACAAGACTTTTAATTACAAGACTTTTCAAGGATTTATTAACCAATAAGACACTGCTAATAAGGATATTTATGGTTCTGACCCAATCCTTCAATATTTTGTTTTCTGGACCCATGTTACAGTGTGAGCTTTCTTAGCCACTCATGTTCTGACACACAAACCCTCAGTGCTGCATTCTGAACTTCTTGTTTACCTCTGGAACTGCTTCTGGTTTTATATCCTAAACTCTAAAACTCTGAACTTTCCTTTCCTTACCTTTAAAAGCTTCCTTAGCTTTTCCTTTCCTTTAGCTTTCCTTAGCTTTAAACCACAAATCCACATTCTCCCTTCCAGCCCCTCAGTTTGGGAGCCTTTCCCAAGGTCCCAGATCAAATCCTGGGTTTAATTCTAAGCTTTGGCTCCCAGGCCCAGAGTTCTGAGAGTTCCCTGCACTTCAGATTCCAACAGGTCCTGCTTGAATAAGGTATTTAAAAGAGTAAATTGTGGAATATCCTGAGTGGAATTATGGATTCCAAGCCCAGCCTGGGCATCCCTGGCAGCTCTGGCCAAAGGCTCCTGGAGCTCTGGCAGCCTGGGGGCCGTGCCCATTGCCTGGGCAGCCTGGGCAGTGCCAGCACCCTCTAGGGAAGAGCCTTGCCCTAAAATCCCACCTAAACCCCTCCTGGCACAGCCCCAGCCAGGATCCTGTCCTTGTCCTGGAGCAGGGATCAGAGCTGTCCCCCTGAGGAGCTGCAGACTGAAAACTGCCTCCCATTTCCCAGGAAAAAGGGGCTCCTGTGCTCCAGAGGGGCTGTGGACTCCAGCCCCACTCTGAGGGCGCTGCAGTTTTGTCCCTGAGAGTTTTGGTGGGTGAAAATTCCTGGGAGGTCCCTCAGAGGGTGAGGGTGGAAGGGGCAGGTGGTGCCCCAGGTCAGGAGGGGCTCCCAGCTGTTCCTGTTCTTGTTCTTCACTCCCACACTCAGCTCCTTGTAGGTGACCCTGGGGGCAGCTCCAGGTTCACCTGAAAACTCTGTGAGCCCAGGAGCTCTTCCCAGCAGCCCCATTCCACAGAATTCCTGCTGCAGGGTCAGTGCAGGTACCCCTGGCCTGAGAGAGACACTTCAGGGAACCCCAGAATGGTTTGGGTTGGGAGAGAGCTTAAATCCCATCCCAAAGCCCACCCCAAATCCCATCCCAAATCCCATCCCCATTGGCAGGGACACCTCCCACTGCCCCAGGCTGCTCCAGCCCCAGTGTCCAGCCTGGCCTTGGGCACTGCCAGGGATCCAGGGATGGAATTCCATCCCAGCCCTGCCCACCCTGCCAGGGAGGGATTTCTCCCCAATATCCCATCCAAACCAACTCTCTGGCAGTTTGAAGCCATTTCCCTTTTTTTGGCACTCCAGTTCCTGATGCAGAATCCCTCTCTGGCTTCCTTGGAGCCTCTTCAGGCCCTGGAGGTGCTCTGAAGGTCTCCTCACATCCTTCTCTTCTCCAAGGCTTCCAGAGCTGCAGGAGCACTTGGACCCTGCTCCCAGGGATGCCCAGGGTGGGATTTTCAGGGGGTCTGTGCAGGGCCAGGTTTGGACTGGATGATCCCTGTGGGTCCTTTCCCATTCAGGACATTCCCAGGTTCCATTCATGAATTACTTTCCTGGTTTATTTGCTCCTTAGGGCAAAAATTAATATTTATTTGGTTTATTCTTTCCCCTTGCTCTCTGCCTTGATAACGTGGCTGAAGATAACAGCAGAGGAGCATCCCTCAGGGATGCCACACAATTCCAACTCTTCCTCATCCCCTCCCTTAAAAAAAAAAAAAAAAATTAAAAAACAAACATGAAAAGCCAAAGGAAAATCAGCCCAGAGCAGCAAAATCCTCCCTTTTGACTCAGAGCCTGACTCCTTCCTCCAGAGGGACTTTTCCCAGGATGGACCACATTGGCCTGTCCCCTCACACCACCCTGCTCCTCCCTGCCAGCTCCTGGGGCTCTCCCAGGGCTGTCCCCCCCGGGCTGGACCTGGTGACCTCATGGAGATGTCAGCCCAGCCTTCATCTTCCAATTTGGGACCCAATATAAGGCCAGGCTCCCATGGCTCCCAGGGCAGGAGCAGGAGGGCTGGAAGGGAGGGAAGGGCAGGAAAAGCCTTCAGGGAAGGAGTTCAGAGAGTTCAGGAAGGGTCACATTCACTTGTAGAGTCATTCCTAATAATTTTATATTTTAATCTTTTTTCTCCTTTTTCTTTTTCCTTTTTTTTTTTTTTTTCATTTTTTCCTATTTTTTTTCCCACTTTTCCCCACTAAGAATTTCTCAGCCCTCACCTTTCCCTCTCTGTCCCTCTCAGCTGCTGGAGTGGTGAAGATTTCCATCCATGGGAGAAGAGAAAGCTCCAGGGAAGCCTCATCCAAATGGGAGATCCTCCCCTGAAATACTCCCTTGTGGCCTTTAAAACACAGCCCTGGGGTATCCTCACAAATTTCTTGGGAAGCAGAGCTGAAACCCTTTGGAAAATCCCATTTTTTACATCTTGGAGCATTTTCTGTTCTGAAATTTCCATGGGCTGGATGCCCTCTGTCCAAGCCCAGATCAAAGAGATATTCCAATATTTAATGCCAACACAAGGCATAATGACCATTCTAGGTTTAAAACTGGTCTAAACTAAAACTAAGTCTAGACTGCTCAGCAAAGTGGTTTTTCACAGAAGAATTAGGAAGGCTTTAAAAAAATCAATTATTTGGTGCTGCAGCCCCAGATGATTCAACAGAAAGAGAAAATCAACACTAATTTTGGCATCAGGATCCCTAAATTTAGGCTGGAAAAATAAAAATCATTGTAATCAAAATCGTAAAAGGAAGAAGGAAAAGGTCTTTGGAGATTGAACTTGGGTGGAAATGAAACAAAGAGAGTAAAACACAAAAGAAAGAGATTCAAAATGGGAAAGTTTGAGGAAACAGCTCCTTCAGATTTGGGTGGCCAAGGCCAAGTGAGGAGAAACCCACAGGAATTGTCCCTAAAATGCAGAATTTCCATCAGAACTTTTCCATCAGCAGTGGTTCCCTAAAGAATCAATAAATTGGTTCTTTAAGCAGCAGGAATTTGTGCTGCCAAAGGAAAACAGCAAATTGCAGTCACTGCCCCTGTCTAACACCAGAAATCACTTGGTGTCCTTTGTCCCCTCATTCATTCAATTCAGTGAATGATGATGGACTCTCAGAGAATAATCCCATTCCTCTTAAAAAATGCGATTTAGGATCATGAACTTTTCTATCAGCAGTCCCAAACATGACAATTGAAGTAAAAGGTCCAGCCCTCCCTGTGTGTTTGGGATCCCCCTGAGGTGCCTATTCCCAGATATTGCCAAGTTCTCCTCTCAGAGCCGTGGAATTCCCAGAATTCACAGAAATCACAGAATTCCCAGAATCACTGAATTCACAGAATTCCCAGAATCACAGAATTCCCAGAATTCCCAGAATTCCCAGAATCACAGAATGACCAGGTTGGAAGAGACCTTCAAGATCATTGAGTCCAGCCTCCTTGAGCCAGGTGTCACAAGCTCTGGGAGGTTCTGTTTCACACCCAGGATAGCTCAGCTACCCTTGGAGGCACAAAAATCAGCAGGATGGCTTCTGTTGCAGTGTTGGAAACAAAAAGGTTTGATAGAAGACAAAATAACAAAGAGAGAAAAACCCATCCAAGTGCAAGAGGTTCTTGCCCCTGGTAAAACACCCCACAAAAGCCATTGGTGGCTTTGTTCTCTTATTTTTCTAGCCAATTGCCCAGGCAGGACTTTTTGGCTCCTGTCCAATTGGCCATCCTTAAGTTTGAGGTGAAGTCCCCCAGGTCTACCAGATGCCTTTTTCACCTCATTGAGGAGAGAAACTTCTGGGTTTATTTCTTTTTAAGGGGACAAAGGATAATTTGGTCACTCCATCAACAAGGAGCTCATTCCTACAGCAGCCCAGCCCCAGCAGCTCAGCTGAGCCCTGGCCCCCAGTGCCACATCCAGGCTTTGTTAAACACACCCAGGGATGGGCACTCCACCACCTCCCCGGGCAGCCATTCCAGAACTTTCTCACCCTTGCTGGAAAACCTTTTCCCTGCTCTCCAGCCTGTATTTCCCTTGGTGCAGCTCAGGCTGTGTGCTCTGGCTGTGTCAGTGCTGCTGCAGACAGAGCCCAGCCCAGCTGAGCACAGGCACCTTTCAGGAGCTGTGCAGGGCCATGAGGGCAGCCCTGAGTCTCCTTTTCTCCAGGCTGAGCACCCCCAGCTCCCTCAGGGCTCCTCTCAGGGTTTGTGTTCCCAGCCCCTCTGGATGTGCTCAGTGTCCCCAGGTCCTTCCCAGAGCTGGGCACAGAGTCCAGGTGTGCCCTCACCTGTGCCCCGTGGAAGGTTTGGCCCAGAGCAGCAGCAGCTCCCTGGCTGCCCCAGCCCCTGGCAGAGGCCACATTCCTGTGAGGAGCCCAGAGTCTGTCCCAGAAGCTCAGGGAGGGGAATTGAGGACCTGCTGCTGTCCCCACGTGGAGCTGCTGGCCTGGGAGTGGGAAGCTGAGTCACCTCTCCTGCTCCTTTGGGCTCTCCAGCTGTCGGATTTGCTGCTTCATTTTCACCATTTCCTTCCCTACCTCCTTTTCCAGGTTCTCAAACATAAAATTTCAGCTTTCCACGGTGACATCACCAGTTCCACAATGCCCAGATCCTCATTTTTGGCAGGTGGGGGGGGGGGGCTGATGCTTTCCAGCAATATCCTCATGCCCACGGGACAGGGGGAAATATTCATGGAAAAAATCATTTTTAAGCATCCCAAAACCTCCCCTCCTCTCTCTAACAACTCCTGCTGTTCTAATTAAGAGGTGATTAAAGGTTCCTTTATGTTCCAAGGGGTTTTATCCAGTGGATCCATGATATTCCCACTCCATCAGGCATTTAGGGAAGTGTTGGGAGGCTGAAGTTCTTGGCAGGGATGCTGGATGTGACTCATGAGCTGGAGGTGGGCAGGTGACATCACCAGCAAAGGGAAACGAGGATTTCAAGGGTTCAAGGGTTTCAGTTTAAAGGAATAAAATATCCAGACACAGAGGATTAGCAGGAAAATTTGCCTCTGTCAGGAGCAGGGGAGTCCAGAGAGAATAAATTATATCCTTTTGCTTCCTTCAGCCACCGGTTTCTTGTCAGGCTGGAAAAAATCAGAGAAGCCAAAAAAAGAAAAAAAAAAATTAAAAAAATAGGGAAAAGAAAAGGAACCCAGCTGGCTTTGACAGAAATGCAGCCATTACCTCAGTGAGCTTCGCAGGAGGGCTTTGAGAGCAGACAGATTTTCTGGGTTCTGTCCCAGATTCCCAGATCTGGATTTCCTTTCCATAAAGACAGGGAGAGAAGTGGAGTTAGACAAAACAAAAGTGGTTTTAGTAGCTGAACACGAGCAGCAGGAACAGGGCTGAGCTCCCCAGGGATTGAGCTTCTCCTCTTTTGTTGGGAAGGATGGAAGTTTGACAAGGAAGCCTCACAGATGTGTGTGCTGAGCAGAAAGATTTTCAAATGTGGAGTCTGATGAAGGAATAGAGATGGAAGCAAGTTTGCAGGTGTCACAGCCCCAGCAGCTCCTCAAAGTGACAAAAATCAATTTTGCTGATGCTTCCCTGCCCAAACCCAGCCCAGTCCCCCACCTTGGGGAGGGGAGAACAGGGAATGGGCGCCCAGGAAGGTCTGGGGTGTCCCCAAGCCCAGGTTCAGCAGGGTGACCTCACTGATTTCGGCTCCTCTCTGAATTTTTCTCAGCTCCAGCCTAGAAATGCCTCCCATGAGAGGCCCCTCTCACCTTTCTTGTCACCTTGTCTCTCTCCACAGCTCAGCCACAGCTGCTGGGAGATTGCTGCAGCTCCTCTCAGCTGAGCTTTGGGCAAAAAAAAAAACCCCAAATGCACAAAACCCCAAACCTCCACCAGACAGGGAGCAGAGCAAGGCTTGCACTGTGCTGTTCTCACGGGGGGGAGGAGAGGAGAACACTTTCATTGCTGCAGTTCTGCAGCTGCTGCCAGGATTTGGAGAAGAATTGTTGAAATCTCCTTGATTTTTATGGCTGGCACGTGGATTTTTAAGATATCGCCTGCCCAGGTGGAGCTTGGCTTGAAGATGGAGCTGGGCAGCCAAGGAGAATATTCCTGCAGAATATTGGAATTTTTTTTCCTCTTGTCTTTTGCATTAAATGCATCTCCAAGCTTTGGGCACTGGCCTAACCCCTCCTGGGTGCTCTCAGGCCTTCATTTCATTTTCCCATTCCTGCATTTCTCTTTCCCTGCAGAGGTTGGATATTAGGGAGGAATCCTTCCCTGTGAGGGTGGTGAGGTCCTGGCACAGAGAAAATATGGAAATCATCCCTGGAAGTTTCCAGAGCAGGGCTTGGAGCTGCCTGGGACAGTGGGAGATGCCCCTGGGGGACTGGATGGGTTTTAAGGTCCCAAACAATTCTGTGACATCACCCTGATATGTGGTTTATTTTTTAATCATTTAATTATTTTTATTCTTTCATTTAAGTTTTATTTTTGCTGTCAAACCAAATATCTGCGATGAGAGTTTGGAACCAACCCCCTTTACCCTCCTGTGCACCTCAATTCCCTGCCAGGCTGGTTTTGGGATTATTAAGGGGTCCTGCAGGCTGGTTTTGGGGTCCCTGAAGGGTCCTGCAGGCTGGTTTTGGGGTCCCTGAAGGGTCCTGCAGGCTGGTTTGGGGTCACTGAGGGTCCTGCAGGCTGGTTTGGGGTGCTGAGGCTCCTGCAGGCTGGTTTGGGGGTCACTCAGGGGTCCTGCAGGCTGGTTTGGGGTCACTCAGGGGTCCTGCAGGCTGGTTTGGGGTCACTCAGGGGTCCTGCAGGCTGGTTTGGGGTCTCTGAGGGTCCTGCAGTCTGATTTGGGGTCACTCAGGGGTCCTGCAGGCTGGTTTGGGTCCCTGAGGGGTCTTGCAGGCTGATTTGGGGTCACTCATGGGTCCTGCAGCCTCCCCTCCCTGCTCACCTCCGACAAGAACCGAAAGCTGAGGCTGTTTCCTGGCCCAGCCCCGAGAAAAGGAACCCTCAGATGTTTCTGGGCAGCAGCTGCACATCAAAAATAGTCCCTGGCCAACAGCCCCGGAGCCCTGGGAGCCCAGGAGGGCTCTGCTCTCACCAGTGTGGTTCTCATTTATTGGAAGTGAGCCCTGAGCCCCTTTTCCATCATCACTTGGGATGGGAAGTGAAAGCTCTGGGTGCACAGAGCTGGGTTTGGCACCAGGGCTGTTGGTGGTGGTGGGGTCTGAGCCTTGAAGGGCACTGTCTGCCTGGCTGGGTGGGAGTTTGTCCTGGGGCTTGGAAATTTGGGGTTGAAATTTTATTGGGGGTGCTCACCTGGAGAAGAGAAACTTCCAGGGCTTGGAGGGGCTCCAGGAGAGCTGGAGAGGGACTGGGGACAAGGATGGAGGGACAGCACACAGGGAATGGCTTCAAAGGAGGATTTGATGGGATCTTGGGAATGAGGAATTGTTCCCTGGCAGGGTGGGCAGGGCTGGGATGGAATTCCATCCCTGCATCCCTGGCAGTGCCCCAGGCCAGGCTGGACACTGGGGCTGGAGCAGCCTGGGAGGTGTCCCTGCCATGGGATGGGATGAGCTTCAAGATCCCTCCCAACCCAAATCCAGGTTTTATTATTCCTGCTCTGATTCCCTCTGCCCTCCCCTTGTGGTTTTAATTCCATCCCCTCAGGACTCACTCCCGGTGTCCAGGTTCCTTCCAGAGCCATCCCTGGAAGGTGATCCCTGTCCAAACCCAGCTGGGAACGGCTCCAGTGCCAGAGGGCAGGGCTGGGGGGGATCCTGGCAATGAGGAATTGTTCCTGGCAGGGTGGGCAGGGCTGGGATGGAATTCCATCCCTGCATCCCTGGCAGTGCCCAAGGCCAGGCTGGACACTGGGGACAGGGAGGTGTCCCTGCCATGGCAGGTTGGGATGGGATGAGCTTTAAATCCCTTCCATGGTTCCATTTATCGCTGTGCCAGGATTAAAGCCGCTTCCCAGACCTGTCCTAAACTCCACAGGATTAACTCTGAGCTTAACCACATCCAGCTTTGGGAGGGCCTGGCTCTGCCCACCCCAGGGGCGCCAAGCTTTTGGATCCCACCCAGAAAAAGGGACAAAACCTCTCCTGGGAGCGAGGCCAGAGCAGCCAGAGCCACCAGGAATTTCCTGGATGTGTTTTGAGGGGGATGCATTTCCAACCCTCTGCTCCCCAGATTATTCCCCAGGCACTGGGACAGGCCCTTAAAACAAAGAAAACACCACATAAATCTTGGGAATTCCGAGGCTTTATGAGGGATTTTGTGTCCCAGCAGGAGGCTGCTCACTCCTGTCACTGTCATATTTTCTGGAACCATCCCTTCACCAGGATTTCTTCTCCTGGGAAGCTGAGAAGCCTCAGAAAAAAATTAAAACAATAATTATCTGATTGCTTCTCTTGTGTTTTGCTGCTTTGGAATGTGGTTTGGACATTGTTTATCAACTGGTCAGTGTTTGGTTGGTTTCATGTGAATTGTTTTAACTAAATGACCAATCACAGCCAGCTGTGTCAGGGCTCTGGAGAGAGTCAGGAGTTTTTATTTATTATATTTTTGCCTTCTGTCAGTATCCTCTCTGTATTCTTTTGTATAGTTTTAGAATAGCATAATATAATATAATATAATATAATATAATATAATATAATATAATATAATATAATATAATATAATATAATATAATATAATATAATATAATATAATATAATATAATATAATATAATATTGTAATGTAATATTATATTATATTATATTATATTATATTATATTATATTATATTATAGTATATTATATTATAGTATATTATATTATAGTATATTATATTATATGACAGTCTGATGCAATATGATACAATATTATAATATAATTAATATAATCAATTATATAATAAATAATATAATATAATATAATATAATATAATATAATATAATATAATATATAAAATTATATTGTCTATTATAAAAATATATAACTATATATCTTCATATAATATATATTCTAAAATTAATTTATATTTATATATAAAAATATATATTTCTATTTCTTTATATATTATATAAATATTATATAGACACATTTTTTATAGGTAATGTATGAAAATATTATAAATTATAAATATAATATATCAAATTATATAGTATAATATAGCTTAATATAATAATAAATTTGCCTTCTAAGAACCTGGAGTCAGATTCATCATTTCCTCCCCTCTGACAGGGAACCCAGAAAATGCCACATGTCCCTGTTTGTCCCAGCCCAGCAAAGCTCAGGTGTCCCTGTGCCATTTCCCTGTGCCACATTTCCAGCACCATCCTGCCTCTTCCCAGCTGCTCCATCCATCCCAAATATATATATGTTTATATCCTGCTTCTACCAGCCCCTGTTTTGTGAGAAACAACTGCTCACTTTGACAATTTAAAAAGGTTCTTTAAACCTTGACAAAAATACAACAAAAGGATGAAATAAGGAAAAATTGCAGGGCTGGGAGCTGCCCTTGTGGCTGCCACGTGTCTGGTTCATCTTCAAGATTGGTGCTTTGCCTTTTACACCCCTGGGGGTGCATCAGCCAACCCTGGTCCCTCCCAAAGTCTGTCAGCCAGCCCTTCTTTGCAGTTTTTTGGTGGAGACTGCTTTCTTGTAACTTTATTGGAGGTCAGGTGTTGTCATGATTCCCCCCAGCACCAAGCTTTTCCATTCCTGACTCTCCCATGCAAGGGGTTTATGCACATGGATTCTTTCTACCTGTCCTAGACAGCCCAGGCTGTCTGGTGGCAGCAATACAGAGGGAGGGAAAGGGGACTCTGGGGAGAACAGAGGAGATCTAAACCACAATAACATAACTATACACCACTAAAGCTTCTCTTAATACACACACAGTATTCATCCCTCAATTGTCAGAGCCAATCATCTCATTATCCATCTACAGCTCCCTGTGCCACATTTCCAGCACCATCCTGCCTCTTCCCAGCTGCTCCAGGGAAACATTTAGACCCACACACTCCAGGGAGGAATATCCAGGCAGGAAAATGTCCCTGCAGAAGGCTGAGTTGGCCTCACTGCTCTGCACCCCATGAGCAGGCAGCGCTCCTTAGGGGCATTATTTTTCTTTAGGGTTTCACCCCTCATCTTTTAGGGCATTGGAAGGCACAGGCAGGGTTGATTTTCCACCCTCTGATGGTGGGAATTGTTCTTTTTCAGCCTCCCACTTGGCGTGGTCGCTTGCCAAGGAAAACCCAGGTGCTGCTGGGTTCTTGTCCGGGATCCAGGCAGGAGCCTTCCCTGTGAGTCAGGGAAACCCAATCCCCCCAGCCCGGGCTGCAGATTGCTCAGACAGGGCAGAAAATCGAGGTCCTGACCACATCTGGTCATTAAGGATCCCCTGAGCTCCTTGCAGAGGCAGGAGCAGGAATCCACACGAGTTCCCAGTGCCTGGAGTTGGCTCCTGCCTGTTGATGTCACGGTGTCCTGTCTGCAGCAATTTGGGGTGGAAATGCTCAGGAGTGCAGAAATGGCCTTTTAAGGGGATTGTTCAGCTCTCCCTGCCCTCCTGGTCCAGGCAGGCCTTTCCTGGATTGCTCAGGCTCTGGGAGCAGGAGCTGAGTCCAGGGAGTCTCAGCCTGAGGAGGTCTCTGGAGCACCAGCCACAGACCCCCGGAATCCCAGAATTACTGAAGCTATAAAGAACAAATCAAGAAGAATTAAATAAAAATATAAAATCAATGTAGAAATAAAGAAGAATTAAATAGAAATATAAAATAAATATAGAAATAAATACAAAATCCTTTACTAAAAACAACTCTTCCAGTTGCTACATAAATAAATAATAAACCCACCATGTAAGATAGATGTAATAACAGCAGCTCAACCATGCAAAATTACTACAAAACCAGAACTCTTGGAGAACTTCAATGTTTATTTCATTATCACTGGGTGATCCTTCAGGACCATCCAGTGCCACCCAGCCCCACCAGCATCACCCCAAACCCTGTCCCTGTCCCCAAGGCCACATCCAGGCTGCTCTGGGACAATTCCAGGCACTCCAAACCTCCCTGGGCAGCTCCTGCCAAGGCCTGGCCACTCTGCCAGGGACATTTTCTGTCCCAGTCTCCAACCTGAGCCTGCCCTGGTGCCATTTGGGGCCATTTCCCCTCATTTTTTCCCTGTTCCTCCTGTCAGGAGCTGTGCAGAGCAGTGAGGTCCCCCCTGAGCCTCCTTTTCTCCAGGCTGAGCCCCCCAGTTCAGCTGCTCCTCCCAGGATTTGTTTTCCAGCCCCTTTCCCATCTCCATTCCCTCCTCTGGACACTCTCCAGTGCTGTCCCCACCATCCCAGCCACCCCAAGCACTCCTTGACCTTCAGCCCCAAAGCCTGACCCCAAAAGGAGCCAGGCTCCACCTCTGGCTGGGTGTCTCCATAGCCTGTGGAGAAATCCTGGGGTTTTTAAGGTTTTTAAAGGTTTTTAAGGCAGGATCCCCACAGATATGACAATAAACTCCTGTCTGCCAACAGAGTGAGGGCTGCTCTGCTCAGCCAAGGGAGAGAAGCTGGAGGGGATCTCTCACAAAATCCAAGCAGTGACCCAGGGAAAACCTCATCCCATTTTCCCACTTTAGTCCCTCTTGACCCCACTCCAAAGTGTCACTGTGGTGGGATTTGCTCTTGGCTCTGTCCCTGGCCTCAAAACCCGAAAATCAAAGTGGGGGGCTTTTTGTTGGGTGTTTTTTTGGGGTTTTCTTGGTTTCTTCTCCAGAAAAAATTTGCAAAAAACTAAGAAAAGACAAAAAGATGCCTTTCCACAGATATTCCCTGCATCTGGCTAGCTCCCCACGAGTTCCAGGAAATTGGTTGGCTGCCACTTCACACAGCTGGGAGCACTTTGGAGCAGCAGCAGCAGCCGTGGTGCTGGTCCTGGTTGGAATGAGGAGGGCAAGGGATGGGATGGATGGAATAACAACTGACTGGTGTTCCCTGAGGAATGAGCACTGCAGAATGGCTGGGCATGGATCATTCTGCTCCCCGAGCCTTTGGAGCATCCAAGAAATTCCAAGGCATGGATTAAAGTGTCCCAACAAGCTGAGGATGCGGGATCAGCCCATAAACACCACTCAGGGGTGTCTGGAAACCAAACAAAATTGGGATGAGAGTGTTGGAGTCACTCCCAGAGAGAAAGAGGAAAGAGGGATGAAGGCTGGGAGGGAAGGGAGTTCCAGAAAAAAAAGGTGGGACGGGATTTAAATCCCATTTTTTAATATGGATTGAGATCTCTGCAGAGTTCTTGGAATGACAGGAATTGTTCTTGTGGGGAAGTTCAGCTTTTAAAGGTGGTTTAGTTCCAGCAGAATCCTTGGGAATGACTGGTGTTCCCTCAGGAGCACTGGGAATGAGCACTGCAGGCTGGCTGGGCATGGATCATTCTGCTCCCCAAGCCTTTGGAGCATCCAAGAAATTCCAAGGCATGGATTAAAGTGTCCCAACAAGCTGAGGATGCGGGATCAGCCCATAAACACCACTCAGGGGTGTCTGGGATCCAAACAAAATTGGGGTGAGGTGTTGGAGTTCCAAATGGAAACATGGGATGAAGGCTGGGAAGGAAGGGAGTTCCAGCCTTGATTGGTCATCCAAGAAAAAAAAAAAGGTGGGAAGGGATTTAAATCCCATTTTTAAATAAGGATTGGGATCTCTGTAGGGTTCTTGGAATGACAGGAATTGTCCTTGTGGGGAAATTCAGCTTCCAGATTAATCCCAGCAGAATCCATAATCCCTGGGAATGATTTGGGGTGGATTTCCTTAAAAGTGATTATTGGCTTGATTTTGTTAATGCCGATGATATTTGGGGAGTTCTGATTGGTGAAAATTGCCTGCAGTGAAATCATTAGGAATTAATTCAGTTCTCTTAATAAGATTTTTGATTTAAAAAGGGAAAATTTGGGCAAAGTAAGGAAATGAGGGATTGAAGCCATCTGGAGTGAGCAGTTCAAAGTCCAGTTTGCTCAAACCATGGAAGCAAGGAAGGAAAGACCCTTTTAGAGCAAATAAAGAAAATTAGGAATAATTAAAGAGCTGATGTGGAATAAAATGGGAAGTTCCAGTTGGAGTTCAGAGGTAAGAAATGCAAAGTAGCAAAAATCCAAAGCAGCAAAAATCCAAAGTAACAAAAATCTGGTTTGGATCTGACAAAGGAAATAAAAAGCAGCAGAAACGGTTTTCAGTTACAGAAATGAGAAGAGAACAAAGAAAGAAGAAGTGAGGACACTTTGAGGGCAGCCTAGGGATCAGAGCTAAACAGTGACTCAAAACTCAGGGAGTGCTTTCCCTCATTTCAGAGAGGAGGCAAAAGGAGGGGGTAAAAGCAGGAGGATGGGTGGGAGGGGATGGAGGGGAACTGGGAATGGCCCCCCTGAGGTGGAAGCAGAGCTCCAAGAGCCCCCTGCCTCCAACTGGGTGAGCTGGGCACTCTCCATGTTCACCTGTGGCAGGGTTTGAATGGGAATAGGGATCTGAGTGCTCTCCTGGATCACCTGGGGAGGCAAAACCCACAGAAAAATGAACTTCAGCAAAGGAGAATGCTGCTGTCCAGAGAAATGGGGTTCCAGAGCTGCTGGGAGGGTTAGGTTGGAAACCACGGAACATTTCCACCCTCTGAGGACGTGGCACAGGTTCCCAGGAGGAGAAGGTTTCTCTGGGAATGTCACCAGGGGCTGGGAGGTTTAATTGAAGGAGGCTCAGGGGGCCCTTGTGGCTCTGCACAAGTCCCTGCCAGGAGGGGACAGCCGGGGGGGTCGGGCTCTGCTGCCAGGGAACAGGGACAGGAGCAGAGGGAACGGCCTCAGGCTGGGCCAGGGCAGGCTCAGCTGGGACAGCAGCAGGAATTTGCCCATGGAAAGGGGGCTCAGGCCTTGGCAGGGGCTGCCCAGGGAGCTCTGCAGTGCCCATCCCTGCAGGTGTGCCCTGGAGGTGGCACTGAGTGCTCTGGGCTGGGGACAAGGTGGGCACTGGGCACAGCTGGCACTGCCTGGGCTGGCAGGGCTGTGCCAGCACCAGGAATTCTGGAATTCTATTCCTGGGCTGGGTTCTACCCCCAGGTGCTGCCCTGGGTGAGGAGCTGGGCTGGAGACCCCACAGCAGCCTTGGACCTTCAGCAGCAAGAACCCCCTTCCAAAATCTGGGGAACCCTGGCTGCATCTGGAATTTCTCCCTCCTTAATCCACTTTTAATAGCCATGGAAATTAGCATGAAAGCCTAATAATCGTGTCTGGGATCAAGAGAGACAGACAGGTATTGTTTAAATCCACATTTTAGCAGCATTAGTAAGCAAGCACAAGGGAAAACCAGTTCTCTGTTGCAAGGCTGGAGGATTTTGGCAGGATTTTGGCAGGAGGAATAAATCCTGAAAGCTCTGCTTGTAATTAATCTCTATCTGCAGCTCAGAGCTCTGTCCAGGAGAATTCCCATTGCTTCAGCTGAAGATGCTTCAAAGTCCGTCGCAGAGGACGCACCAGTGAAAAGTTTTGCTGGTAAGGTCTTTAATTATGGCTTTGTTAAACATTTAATTTATAGATGAAAGAGCAGCTATTGTGAGCTGGGCTGTTAAAATCATCTGTGCTAAGCTGTTAAATAAGCTCCTGGCTTTTTGTTAATTCCCAAATATGTCAAGGAAGTAATTTAATATCGGGACGTGGAGTTTTTGTTCCTGTCTCCCTCCTGAAGTTGGAGTTAATTGGATGAGTGCTGCAGTGGAGCAGAAATGGTGCCAGGCATTTCAAATTCAGTATTTCAGGGCAGGATCTCAGATTTAAATCCAGGGACATCACACAGAGACAGAGGCAACTTAAAAGCAAGGAGCATCCTTGGCCCTCTGGATCTGCCTCAGTCAATGGCAGCTGTGGAGATGGTTCTGGATTGAACCACCAGGGGTTTTTGGGGACAAGCCCTGGGGGGGAGGATTTGGGGGTGAAAAGCTGGACAGGAGCCACCAGTGAGTGCTGGGAGCCCTGAAATCCATCAAAATCCTGGGCTGCAACCAGGGAGGAGAGAGCAGCAGGAAAGGGACTGGGGTTGGGATTGGGGTTGGGGTTTGGATTGGGGCTGGGGTTGGGGTTGGGGTTGGGATTGGGGTTGGGATTGGGATTGGGGCTAGGATTTGGACTGGGATTGGCATTGGGGCTGGGGTTGGGACTGGGATTGGGATTGGGATTGGGGTTGGGGTTGGGATTGGGATTTTGCCCCACAGGTGGGACCCCACCTGCAGAGCTGCCCCAGCCCTGGAGGAGCTGGAGCTGCTGCAGAGCCCAGAGGAGGCTCCAGGATGAGCAGAGGGCTGGAGCAGCTCTGCTGGCAGGAAAGGCTGGCACAGCTGGCATTGCTCACCTGCACAGGAGAAGCTTTGGGCTGAGCTCAGGGTGGCCTTGCAGGGCCTGGAGGAGCCCCAGGAAACCTGGAGAGAGACAATTTCCAGGGGATGCAGGGACAGCACACAGGGAATGGCTGCCAGTGCCAGAGGGCAGGGCTGGGTGGGATCTTGGCAATGAGGAATTGTTCCCTGGCAGGGTGGGCAGGGCTGGGATGGAATTCCATCCCTGCATCCCTGGCAGTGCCCAAGGCCAGGCTGGACACTGGGGCTGGAGCAGCCTGGGGCAGTGGGAGGTGTCCCTGCCATGGCAGGGGTGGGCTTTGAGATCCCTAAAATCCCTTCCATCCCAAGCCATCCCATAATCCCATGATTTACCAGGTGCATGGAGCCTCATGCTGCCAAGAACAATCCAACACCTCACACGTGGAGACCTCCAAGTCCCCAAAGGGGCCGTGCCCATGGCCAGGCTTGGTCATGAATTCACTTTAATTCAGCCAGGATTATAAATTATGCTCATCAGGCAAGAAAGGAGAGACTCTAATTAAGTTCCTACCTCGTTAAGCAAAGCCAGAGCAGAGAGTCCAGAATTTACCCGTGGACAATCTGCCCCAACCACAGTTTGTAAACAGCTGACAAATGCACCTTCATTAATTCAGAACTTGCTCCCAGACTTCTTTGGGAGCACAAAATTATTCACTGCAAATGATTCACCAGCTTTAGAAATCACCTAATCCCTCAGCTCTTTTTCCAAACAGTGAATGGATTTCTCTGGATTGATTTTAGCCCCAGAGTCTTAATTATTTTCCATTTTTGTAAATCCTTTATTTGGTTTCTATTCCATTATTCTTGCCTGTCACCTTGTCCTGATGAGAATTTTTTCCTCCCTGATGTATTGCCAGGCAGTGAGGTCGGTGTTCATGGTTGTTTTGTGTTTGCTGGGGTGACTTTCTGGCTCCTGGGTGCTGCTCTGCCCTCCCTGGTTCACCTCAACCCTCTTCATTTGCATTCTGAACCCCCACGGTCTGGGCAGAAATTCTTTGTCACCCAGGGTGACATCTCAGCCACTTGTCACCACCAGCTCACGCCCTGGCAGCGAGCTTTCCCCTCAAATGCCACAGAACCCCCCTTGGGGCATTTCCCGTTCCCTCAGGGTGGGGAAAATTGTCCTTTGGGATGGATTTGGGGGTTCTGAGGGGCTGCCAGGGGTTGGGCAGGGCTGGAGGATCCCTGTTTGGTGACCACAGGTGATTTGTCCCTGGTTTCTCAGCATCCACAGAGCCTTTCCCATCGTGGATCCTGCAGAGAAGTGGGGAGGGGACAGGAGGTGGCTTCTGTGCCCTCTCTACTCTTCCTGAGAATTGTGGGACCGGGAAAAGTGAAATAAATATTTCTACTTTATTTTCAAAGTATTAATTTTATCAATGAATCTTAATATTTTTATTAATTCATTATAATAAAAATATAAACTTATTCTAATATTAAAATAATATATTATATAAAATTAATTCTTTTATTTATTAATATTATCAGTAATTTTATTACTATTATAAAATTATTTTTATCATTTTTAATTTATAAAATTAAATACTAGATGATGTATGTTATATAATAATAGAATTGATGATATAATATAATATAATATAATATAATATAATATAATATAATATAATGTAATATAATAGTATAGTATAGTATAGTATAGTATAGTATAGTATAGTATAGTATAGTATAATGTAATATTATATAATATATAATATCTGTTATATAATATTATATTATACAATCTATAATATTGTATAATAATATAATATGATATGATATGATATGATATGATATGATATGATATGATATGATATATAATATAATATAATATAATATAATATAATATAATATAATATAATATAATATAATATAATATACAGTGCATCCTTTTTCTATTATATATAAATAATATATTTTTATAAAAATAACACTAATCATAAAAGTGCTGCCATTAACAACCCTTCTTTCCACAGAATTCCAGAATCTTCCAAGTTGGAAAAGACTCCCCAGGATCATCAAAACCCAGTGATGCAGGAGCACCACATTAAAACCTGGCCATGGTCCATCATCCTTGGAGATCTGAGTGGCAATTTTCTACCTGAAAAACTTGTGGTTGAGGAGATCTCAAAAAGCTTTTTAATGTTTAATTTTATGTTAAATTAAAAAATCTCCTCATGTTGGGTTTATAAATGGAGAGGGAAGCCTCTGACGAGGGAAATGTCGAAGTTGCATCAGGATCCTCTGGAATTTTCAATACTCTGTGGGCTTGGAGCAGAGGAATTCTGTTGTTCTGCAATTTCTGCAGCCATGAAACCCAAACTGCAGGCAGGAGAAGTGGCTGACGGTTCAGCTGTAACCACATCTTCTCTAAATTGGTGACACAAGCCAGGGGCCTAAAAATAAACATGGCTGTGGTTTGGCTCTCAGAGCCAGAGAGCAGTCAAGAGGGTTGGGGCATGCAAAGCACGAAAAAAAATAAAAAATAACCTGTTCTTCCAAAAATAGGAGGAAAAAACCCTCATGGTTTGAGCTCTTTGAGCAGAAATGTGGCCATGAATGGGAAAATTACCAGGGAAACACTCAGAAATTCATGAGTTTGGGTTGGAAGGGATCTTAAAATGATCCCATTCCATGGGCAGGGACACCTGCCACTGTCCCCAGTGTCCAACCTGGCCTTGGGCACTGCCAGGGATCCAGGGGCAGCTCTGGGGGAGCCAAAGCACCAAGCAGGGGTGCAGAGAAAAAGGAAAAGAAGAGAATAACAGAGGAAAAATTTCCTCCAGAAGAGCTGTGAGGAACAAAGGGAATTTTTGGTCCTTCCTCAGGTGGGCACTGACCTCAAACCACGAGTGGCTCCCTGAAGGGTTTTGCTCCCCCAGGCTTTGAGTCACCAGGATTTTTCCCACCAGGAAGGGTGGCCAGACCTTGGGATGAGGTGCACAAGGAGTCTGGGTGGGGTTTGAGCTCTTTGAGCAGAAATGGGGCCATGAATGGGAAAAATTACCAGGGAAACACTCAGAAATTCATGGATTCACAGAACGGTTTGGGTTGGAAGGATCTTAAAATTTGGGCAGGGACACCTGCCACTGTCCCCAGGGTCCAACCTTGG
This sequence comes from Fringilla coelebs, assembly GCF_963513975.1. Taxonomy (NCBI): domain Eukaryota; kingdom Metazoa; phylum Chordata; class Aves; order Passeriformes; family Fringillidae; genus Fringilla; species Fringilla coelebs. The sequence continues at coordinate 1,897,559 of NC_140029.1, read as the reverse complement.
GCACTGCCAGGGATCCAGGGGCAGCTCTGGGGGAGCCAAAGCACCAACAGAGGGGCAGAGAAAAAGGAAAAGAAGAGAATAACAGAGGAAAAATTTCCTCCAGAAGAGCTGTGAGGAACAAAGGGAATTTTTGGTCCTTCCTCAGGTGGGCACCGACCTTGAGCCACCACAAGTGGCTCCCTGAAGGGTTTTGCTCCCTCAGGCTTTGAGTCACCAGGATTTTTTCCACCAGGAAGGGTGGCCAGACCTTGGGCTGAGCTGCCCAGGGAGGTTTGGGGTCACTGGAATTGTCCCAGAGCAGCCTGGATGGGGCCTTGGGGACAGGGACAGGGTTTGGGGTGATGCTGGTGAGGTCTCACCCCACCTTGATGATTCTGTTTTGTTTTCTTGCATCAACAGCTGGCACTCAAACCATTTCCTGCCTGATTTAATGTGTTATTAAGGCAGGTGTGGAAAATCTGGGCTGTTTTCCCTCGGGAACTTTGCGGTGTGGGGAATGGAACAACACAAAACCCAGCAGTAATTCCAGGATAATTCACTTCTAGGAGTCACAGCCTGAACTCTGTGGTGACACTGAACTCAGACAGGGGGATTCCTGAAAATGTAGGAAGTGGTTGAGAAAAATGTCAAAAAAAAAAAAAAAATTAAAAAAAAAAAAGGGAAATTCAATTCCTCAGAGTCAGCAGGAGGAATGAGAGCAGCCCTGCACAACCCAGGGGAGCAGCTACAGAACGTGTGGGGCAGGGCTGGAACAGGAGAAAGGGACAGAAAATGGAACAACACACCTGGGATTAAACAGCAGAGCTCAGAGGTTTTTAAAGGTTATTGAAACTTTGCCAGAATGCACCAGAAAAGGGGAAATTGTGTCCAGTGGAGCTGGGAGAAGCAGCAGAAACAAACACAGGTGAGTTCTGAAGGTGGAAATGAGAGGAATGAGCTAAGGGGGGTGAAGAGAGCGAGCAAATCCAAGTCTTAAATAATAAATCCAACATAAAAATGTCTTTTTGTGTGCTCAAAAGGGGAATCCCAAGAATAAAGGCTGGGTCTGGCTGTTTTGGGGGTGTCAGTTGTCTCAACTCAGCATAATAAGACACCAAGGTGAAGATTTTCCTTCACCAGTGAATTCAGGGTGAAATATCTGCCTCAGACAGCAAAAATGATGATTTGCCTGAGTTTTTACACAAAGGAAAGAGTGGCCCAAGGAAACTGAGGTGTTTCAGAAGGGGATGAGCTGTTTTTCCACCTCCTGTCCTGAAAGTCACACCTAAAACCAAGAATTAATCAGCAAACCCCAAAAATAAAATTAAAAAAAAAAAAAATTTCCATTCCTGGAATTATCAGGTTAAAAAAGGGTTCTCACCTTGAAAAATCATTGAGCTCTTATGCTGCTAAAAGGGGATTAATTTTTAAAAATGTTAAATTTTAAAAATTTTAATTTTTAAAAATATTAAATTTTTTTAATTTTTAAAAATATTAAATTTTAAAAATTTGGAGGGGAGCTTCATCAGCTCCAGATCCATCTGAGCCCTGCCCAAGGAAGGTCCCATCCGTGCAGATAATGCCAGAAATAACCACAGGCTTTGGAGAACTTCCTGTGAATTTCTGCTGCTGTGAGATACAGGGCAGTGCCAACAGACCCTGCTGCTCTAATCCAGCCTGGGAAATGCCCTCAAGTGGGGTTTTGTTCCCAAATAAAACTGGAGGTGTGCTGTGAGGCCGTTGGTGGCTCTGCAATGCTGCTGGTCTCGCCCCAAAAAGCAAAAATTTGGGGTAAATTGCAAAGTGCTCTGAGGTCTGACTGAGACATCTCCAGTGTTTGCTGAAAAACTCCATCTGGAGCTGCTGGAGGCCCCAGATGAGGTTTTAGAGCTGTTTCATGCCCTTTTTTTTTGTTGTTGTATTGGATAATTTGCTGAGTTTTCTCTTAGGCGCTTGATAAAAATAAAACTTGCCATGGTAAAAACGGCTGAATTGTTAAAATTCCAACTTCATCCATCACAGAAATGCTGTTTGCTGAACCTTGACATGAGCCAAACTCACCCTGGGCTGCCCTGAGGGAGGTGATTCCCCCCTGTGCTCTGCTCTCCACCTGCAGAGCTGCAGCAGGAGATGGACCTGGAGCTGCTGGAGCCATTCCAGAGGGGCATGGAGAGGATCAGAGAGAGGGATCTGCTGGGAGAACAGCCTGGAGAGGAGCAGGCTCAGCTCCTGAGGGGCATGGAGAGGATCAGAGAGAGGGATCTGCTGGGAGAACAGCCTGGAGAGGAGCAGGCTCAGCTCCTGGAGCACCTTGCAGTGCCTGGAAGAAGCCCAGGGGAAAGATGGAGACATTTCTCAAGGGCTGGGAGTGACAGGATGAGGAATGATGGCATTAAACTGAAAGAGGGAAGGGTTAGACTTGGTATTAGGAAGGGATTTTTCCTTGGCACAGGGTGCCCAGAGCAGCTGGGGCTGCCCCAGGATCCCAAGGCCAGGCTGGACATTGGGGCTGGAGCAGCCTGGGACAGGGGGAGGTGTCCCTGCTATGCAGGGGGTGGAAATAAATCATCAATTAAGTTTTTTAAATCATCTTTAAGGTTTCTTCCAACCATCACTGAGCTCTTAATTTGTGAATTCACCTTTCACAGTGGTCAGGCTACGTCAGTCTGCTCCCCACTGAGAACTGTGGCAACAGAACCCCCAAAATAGAACCCCAGCATCCCAAATTCCATCCAAGAGATGAGATGGACAGCAGCCCAAATCCCACTGACCTGGACTTCAGCTCCCCTGTGGCTCCTTTAAAATCTGAATTTACCTTCCAGCCAGGCTGGAACTTCCAGCTAAACTCTGCAGGGTTTCTTTCAGCACCCAGGACTGAGCAATACCACACTGCAGGGGTGAAAGAAACCAGGGGACATGGTGCTCTTCATTTTTCCAGACCCTGGGATTGCTGCAATCTGAAGTGCAGGGAACTCTCAGAACTTTGGGCCTGGAAGCCAAAGCTTAGAATTAAACCCAGGATTTGATCTGGGACCTTGAGAAAGGCTCCCAAACTGAGGGGCTGGAAGGGAGAATGTGGATTTGTGGTTTAAAGCAGAGACACATTAAGCTAAGGAAGGTTTAGAGTTTTAGACTTTAGGATATAAAACCAGAAGCAGTTCCAGAGGTAAACAAGGAGTTCAGAATGCAGCACTGTGGGTTTGTGTGTCAGAACATGAGAGGCTGAGAAAGCTCACACTGTAACATGGGTCCAGAAGACAAAATATTGAAGGATTGGCTCAGAACCATAAATATCCTTATTAGCAGTGTCTTATTGGTCAGTTACTCCTTTAAAGGTCTTGTGATTAAGGGTTTTGTGACCTTCTGAACCATGCTGTAACAATGCGAGCTGAATTCACCCTTCCTGCCTGTGTAGGTGATAAGAAAATAAAAACTGCATTATCTAAAACAATTCACAGGTCCTGTCTCTAATTCCTCTCAAAATTCCCCTCAAGTGAACGATCACAGGGATGAAGCACCCTCAAATTTGCATCTGACTGACCTTCAGAACCCTTGGTTGGCCCTGGAGCGCCCCTTAGCCCCGCTACCACCTGAAGAATTAAAGCAGATTTTGTGTTTCCCCCTTAGCCCCGTTACCACGTGCAGAATTAAAGCTGTTTTTGTGTTTCCCCCTTAGCCCTGTTACCATGAGAAGAATTAAAGCTGTTTTTGTGTTTCCCCCTTAGCCCTGTTACCACCTGAAGAATTAAAGCAGATTTTGTGTTTCCCCCCTCAGCCCCGTTACCACCTGAAGAATTAAACCAGGTTTGGTGTTTCCCCCTTAGCCCCGTTACCACCTGAAGAATTAAAGCCGTTTTTGTGTTTTACCCCTGGGGATCTCCGCTTCCCCCTGAGGTTTTCCCAGCTGATCCCCTTAAAACCCGACAGCAATTCCCGAGCCGCTGCCCTGCTGGAGGAAGCTGAAATATTTGAAATACTTCTCCGAGCGTCTGCAGAGACTCACAGCTGCCTGGAAGGGAATTCCCGGCTGAGCTCCCGTTTTCCCACCTCAATTACCCCTCCAAGCGCATCCCTCCCCCGCGGGCGCCTCCCCGCAGCCTGACACCGAGCAGGACGCTCCGAACCGGCCTCTGCTCGCTCACCGAGCCCTGTTTACCTAATTAAGAGCTCCTCGGCAGTCCCCAGCCAGTTAATTGTGCCATTAGCGGCAGTTTTGACGCGAGGAGCAGCTCGGGGCTGCGGGATGGGGATGCTCGGAGCATCTCCCGCGGGATGCGCGGCGCTCGCTGCAATAATTGGTCCCCGGAGGATGCTCAGCTGCCAGGGGGAATCGTTTGGCCTCGTGAATCGAAATTCCGAGCTGCCACGGCTCCTGTGTTGCGTGGTGAGTCCCGGCTCCCTGGGGGTTGTCCCCTCGGTGGCTTGGTGACATTTCGCTGTCGGGAAGGAGTGAGCAGAGCCCCGGGGCCGGGAGGGACATCCCTGTCCCGGGGACAGCAGGGACAGCACCGAGGGGATTGTCCCTCTCGGCCTCAGCCCTCTGCTGGGGACAGTTCTGGGTGTCCCAAGGTAAAAAACACATCGAGCTCTCCAAGAGTGTCCAAAGGAGGGACGGGAGGGTGGGGAAGGCTCTGGAGGGTGATGAGGAGATGAGGACACCTGGAATGTCTGGAGGGACCGAGGGCAGAGCTCCCTGGGGACAGCTCTGATCTCTGCTCTGGGACAGGGACAGCACCAGGGAGGGCTGGGGCTGTGCCTGGAGGGGTTTAGGTTGGATTTTAGGGCAAGGCTCTTCCCCAGAGGGTGCTGGCACTGCCCAGGCTGCCCAGGCAATGGGCACGGCCCCGAGGCTGCCAGAGCTCCAGGAGCCTTTGGCTAGCGCTGCCAGGGATGCCCAGGCTGGGCTTGGTGGGCTCTGGGCAGGGCAGGGGTGGATTTGGATCATCCCTGTGGGTCCAGGTGGTCCCTAAAATCCAACCTAACCCTGCCCTCTGTTCCCTCTTCCCCTGACCCTGCACCAAGCTCTCTGCTCGCCAGATTTGGGGATGTGGGATTGGGAAGGGATGGATGAAAACGCGCCTGGTTTGGGACTCCACCGTGGGTTTGGGTGATGCTGCTGCTGGTGCAGGTCCTGGGTTGGTGGGAGGAGAATTCCTCTGTTTGAGGGGGTCAGAGTGGGAATTTCCTGGAGATCTGGCTGCCAGAAAGGATCCTCTCCCTGGAGGCACAACTGCAGCAGCTTTTCTGCCTAAACTCACTTCAGCCAGGCAGCCGTGGGTACAGACCCCCTGTTCTTACAGACAGAACATGCCCAGGAGAGGGAGGGAGGGAGAAAAGAGTTTGGGCTCTTCAGAGGACAAAAATGAAAAAATAGTTTCACCATAAAATTAGCAGAGAAAAAAATAAGATCATCTGCACAGGCTAATAAAATAATAGGAGAGCACAGCAGATTCTTAGTCCTGTGAATCAGGGAATATCCAGAGCTGGAAGGGACCCACAGGGATGATCCAAATCCACCCCTGCCCTGCCCAGAGCCCACCAAGCCCAGCCTGGGCATCCCTGGCAGCGCTGGCCAAAGGCTCCTGGAGCTCTGGCAGCCTGGGGGCCGTGCCCATTGCCTGGGCAGCCTGGGCAGTGCCAGCACCCTCTGGGGAAGAGCCTTGCCCTAAAATCCAACCTAAACTCCTCCTGGCACAGCCCCAGCTGCTCCCTGGGTGCTGTCCCTGTGGCAGAGCAGAGATCAGAGCTGTCCCCAGGGAGCTCTGCCCTCGGTCCCTCCAGACATTCCAGGTGCCCTCATCTCCCCGTGGGGCCCTTCCAGAGCCTTCCCCACCCTCCTGTCCCTCCTTTGGACACTCTTGGAGAGCTCAATGTGTTTTTTACCTTGAGACACCCAGAACTGTCCCCAGCAGAGGGGTGAGGCCGAGAGGGACAATCCCCTCGGTGCTGTCCCTGCTGTCCCCAGGACAGGGATGTCCCTGCTGGCCCCGGGCTCTGCTCACTCACATCCAACTTGCCCCAAGCCAGGACCCCCAGGAATTTATTTTTCAATTCCTTTTCCCCCTCCACTGTTCTCCTGTCTCATTTGGAACACCACATTTTAATTTCAATCCCTGCCAGAATGGTTATCTTTGCCAAAATAAAGATTTTTTTTTTTTTTTCCATTTTGACCCAACCCTGATTCCCTCCTGGGGCCCTGAATTGGTCCTTTTGTGGTTTGAGATTTGGCCCAAAAGCAAAGGTAAGAGCATTACATCTCCTACCCCAGGGAGGCACAAATGGGAGCATTTGAAAATTACACCTTGGCCTGGATCCAAGGTTTTTCCAAGGCTCCCCAGGGGAGAAGCAGATCCCAAACAAATCCCTTCCCTGGGTGTGATTTATAGGCCTGTTAAACCACAATGGGCTTTAATGATTATTTAGGAACATCAGGGATGGAAAAAAATGGAGAAGGAAGAGTTTGGGCTTCTTGAAATCAATAGATCTATGAGAAGATAAATACAAGTTTAAAAGGGGGTGTTCATTTAGTGGCATTAATAGACCAAGATAATCCCTCCCATCCTGCCCCCTCTGGACTTGTGGGATCATCCTATCTTCAAGATATTACATGGAAAATCATAAAATTGATGACAACTAAATTATATTTAAAAAACCCCAAACCCATCAATTTGGCTTCTAAATAGATGATGTGTAATAATGTGTATTTTTGTATATTATGTATATTTTTAATATACATATTTTTATATTATGGATATTTTTAATATGCATAATAGAAAAATAGAAAAAATTAGAAAAAAAATTCTTATCTCTTCATACATCACCCAGAAGTCAGAATAAAAAAAAAAAAGCAATTATTTCCCTAAAAACCCCCAGAAACAGAGAAATATAAGAATTTTTCCAACTGCACAGACTGAAGTTGGGTTGTTTCCTTGGAGCTGAAACCAGAGGGGACAAATCAGGGAATTGATGTTCAACCTTTGAATCTGGTCAGGAGAACTGCAATTAGGCATTAATTAAATATCTGAGGCTCTGCAGCAATGGCTCAGTGGTGTTTCCCAACTCCCAGAGAATGGATGGCTGCTTCTCCCAGGGCGAGGAAAAAATTCCTCATGGGAATGGCAGCTTGCAGCCCTCTGGGCAGGATGTGTTGAAAATCCTTGTTCTGTTGAAAGAGTGGATTTGGAAACCCTGAAATCCCAAGGAAGAGATTAATTGGGGTGTGATTAATTGGGGAGAGCCTGAAGGAACCAGGAAAACTCACCCATGGGCTGTGGGGAGCAATTGCTCTGCACCTCTGGAGAGCTTCCTTGCACAACAGTGGGGTTGGGAAAAGGATGAGAAAGGAGAACTGATGGGATTTCAGTGCCTGTTTGTCCAAATTTTTGTTTGCAGGGAGGAAGCAGCCCTGGCTGTTGGCTTCTCAGGCAGAGGGGAGTGAAATTCTTCACTGAAATCCAGAGCTCCTGATGCTGAAATCTCCTTTCTGCTGCTCAGGAGTTAGAAAAACACCTCTGTGTGGGAGACACAAAGGGGTTTTGGGGTGGGAACAGGAGGGAGAGGTGCAGGAGGGCACAGAGAAGAGGAAGGCAAACTGGAAAAACACAAAAAGCCCCCAGGGCCCAACCCCCATTGCAATCCTGTTGCATCCCTTGATCCAGGAGGTCTTTCCCCACAAAAAGCTCCATCAGGGCCAGCACAATTCCTGCCACAGGATGTTTCCACAAACAGGTGCCTCCACCCCTTAAAATCCACGAGACTCCTCTTCCATCTTCCTCCTTTGAGCATTAAATTCATCTCTTCCAGCTCATCGAGGATTTTATCGTGACACCTTCTCATTCTTAGAAATGTTTCACTTTCTTTCCTGGAACCCAAAAGGAAGCTGAGTAATTAATTATTCCTGGGAAACAATGAGATTGCAGAGCTCATGAAGCTTTTCATCTCATCTCTCATCTGTTATCACCTCGCATCATGAATAGGAAAACCACCAACAGAGCAAAAATTACTCATGGCCTTTCTTTAATAAATGGGAATCACCTCCAAGAACCAGCTGGAAAATCCCAGATAATGAGGGAGGCACGAGAAGAGATTTGGCACTTGCTCCTCAGCCGGTGTGAATCAGCAGAGCCCAAATTTTCCTGAGGAGCAGGAACATCTCTGGGTGCTGGGGTCACCTTGCAGCACCTGGAAGGAGCCCAGGGTAAAGATGGAGACGTTTTACAAAGGTTTGGAGTAGCAGGACAAGGAATAATGGCTTTAAACTGAGAGAGGCAAGGTTTAGACTTGGTATTAGCAAGGAATTCTTCCCTGGCACAGGGTGCCCAGAGCAGCTGGGGCTGCCCCAGGATCCCAAGGCCAGGCTGGACACAGGGGCTGGAGCAGCCTGGGGCAGTGGGAGGTGTCCCTGCCATGCAGGAGCGGGTGGCACTGGATTATTTTTAAATTCCCAGCCATTCTGTGATTCCAAGGTTCTCTGTGTGTCCCATGTTCCTCCTCCACCCTTCCCTTCCCTTCCCTTCCCCTCAGCAGGGTGGACACCTCACCTCAGGCAGACCCTGGGGAGACAAACCCCAGTTTGGAACTGGGGCTGTCCTGGCAGCCAGGGTGGGGGAAGGAGGAGGAATCACCTTTTCAGGAATAGGAAAGCTCCAAAAAGCTCTCATGAGTCACCTCAGCTCCTCTGAGCTGCTCTTACTGGCACAGGGATCAGCTGCCTGCACTGAAGGCTCATTTTACACTCCAGGGCAGAGCTCAGAGATCCCAGGGCCAACTTGTGTGGACTTGAACTTCTCAAGATCCCTCTGACATTCCAAGAAGCTGGCAGCTGTTGCTGCTCACACTCATCATCCGTGAGAAAAAAAACCCCTCCTCTTAAAAATTCCTCTGCAAACTGAGACCATGGATCAGGATCATCCCAACCCAGCCTGTCCTCACGGAATCATGGAATGGTTTGGGTTGGAATGGACCTTGGAGATCACCCAGATCCATGGCAGGGACACCTCCCACTGCCCCAGGCTGCTCCAGCCCCAGTGTCCAGCCTGGCCTTGGGCACTGCCAGGGATCCAGGGATGGAATTCCATCCCAGCCCTGCCCACCCTGCCAAGGAGGAAATTTTTCCTAATATCTGAACTAAACCTGTAATTTTCCACTCTGAAGCCATCCCCTGTGTGCTGTCCCTGCATCCCCTGGAAATTGTCTCTCTCCAGCTTTCCTGGGGCTCCTCCAGGCCCTGGGGCAGCTCTGCAGGTGGAATCACAGAATGAGGAATCAGGGAATGGTTTGGGTTGAAGGGACCTTCAAATCATCTCATTCCACCTCTGCCCTCATTTTCTCCTCATGGAATTCCAGCAATCCCATGGCCACTCTGGCAGGGAGGTGGAATGAGATGATCCCAGAGCTGGCTCATTTGGGATCAGAGGGAAAAGCAGGGGATGAAGAGGTTCCATGGATAAGAGCTGCAGGGAAAGCTGAGATTCAGGGCTCAGCTTTGCTGCTGCATTTCCACTGTCAGTGAGCAAAGAAACAACAACAACAAAAAAGCCCCCAAAGCCCCAAAGCTC